>NC_055999.1:43397808-43697808 GCF_018446385.1 Zingiber officinale
TAAGACACTCATCATATAGTTGGTTAGCCCTACAATATAACTTTCAGCATATAGCCGGGGTGAACCTTCGGAGCTCAGTTTCCCAATCATGTGCCAGTCTCCCTTCATGCAACCAGTCGGGTGTGCATACAACCGGTCAAACTGCCTCCAGGGGACAACATTGTCAAGGAATCGTAACAACCTGTCAGAGAATAATAGCTAATCACCAGGTAATATTATGATATTATGACACATACCTGCAATGGAACCTTCTTATGAGGGTGGCCATACAACTTTCATCATTATTGTGGAAGTTACAAAAGACTGTTCACTAAAGATTTCTGGGAGGATGACTACACATCTTCTAGACTGTACAATTTTCATTACCAAAATCTTTTGATAGCAAATATTCCTTACCATCTCATTATTACGGAGGTTATGAGAGGTTGTATAAAAAGAGGGGTCTTCTTCGGTGGCGAGATATGCAATACATTTTACAGACTTTATATCATGCACACACATCTAATGTTCATCTTCTCCACCTTTTGCTCGGCTACCGTACTTACCTCCTCCCCGGTTCTCACTTTAATATTCCCTTTGCTCTCTCTCTTTAGTGTGTGCAAAGAGGAAGGAGGTGCCAGGAGTCCTTTTCCCTCCAGTTCGAAGTCTTATTCCAATCAACAACAGAACCACGTGCCCAGCGCGCCATCTCTCCCGATTTTAGATAGGATCAAATTTGGTGCCGTAGAACTTTTGCCTGAATTTGAAATGCAGAGATGGAAGAAACTGGATGATTCACCACTGCCACCTTGTCACCAGAAGATTTGGAGTTGTTAATAGCTATCCGGGTGTAGAAATTGGTAGAGCAACAACAAGTAGCAGCCGACGGTACTTTATCGCATAACCTAGCTGCGCTAATGATGGGCCCTCACATTGAACGGGGAGCCTGAGTGGAAGGCCTAACAGGGCTCTAGGCAATTCTTCCGACGGCTGTCTTTATACAGTCGTCTATTCAACCAATCAACCTCCTGCCCGTGCCACTTTCACCGGTTGCATATCACCGGGCATTATTCCGCACTCCATTTGATGAGGCGGGCTGAGTGGAAAGACCATAAGTATCATCTTATGGAGACGCACCCACGCGGGCTTTGTGCAAGGGGAAAGCCCTAATGGCTAGCGGCTCCGTTGAGCGGATAAGCATGTTGTTCTCCCATGAAATATTAGAGGATAAATTGCCGAGCCACTTCCAACCCCTGACAATAGGGGCGTATGGACGGGCGGTGGACCCAGAAGACCACTTCCTCAAGTTGGAGAATGCAACCTTCCTTCATCAGTACACGGATGACGTGAAGTGTTGAGTGTTCCTCACCGTCTCCTAATCGCCAGCATTATCAACGATCGAATGGACCACCTAGGAGGGATCATCGAGACGTCGAGTGGCGCTAAAGAACGCCCCGTAGTAAAAGAACTGGGGTTAGGCCCTCGCCCTGGTACAATAGGAGCATCCCTCGATGTTGCAAGAAGAAAACTGCAATAATGCCGCTTGGGGAGATATTGGTATGATAGCAGGAGGCTCCAACCGGCCTCGCAAATTGCATGCTCGCCAGTTGGAAATTCATATGGTCAAGTGTAGCTGAGAACCAGCATAGGGCTTGAAATCAGTTTTGGGCCCAAGGATTTGGAAGGGGTGAAAGTGTCCCATGATGATACTTTAATAATTAAGCTTGTTGGTCAATTATAATATACACCGTACCTTTGTGCTCAGTCAACATTATCTTCAAGAAGATGTTCGAGCAGCTGCAGATTGAAAAAAGCAAGCTCCAACCAATGATGACGCCTTTATATGGATTCATTGGTAATGAAGTCTAGTCGCTCGGTCAGATCAAGCTGGCTATATCCTTAGGGGAGGAGTCCCTAATGAGGACGCGTCGGTCGACCTTCATCGTGGTGGATGCGCCCATAGCATACAACGTAATATTGGGCTGGTCAGCCTTAAATGAGTTCTGGACGGTTGTCTCAACTTTTTGCTAGAATATCAAATTCTCCGTGAATGATCAGGTCGGGGAAGTCAAAAGAAATAAACTAGTAACGCGTAAGTGCTACGTTGATATTATCAAGACTGAAGCTAGTACTGCTTGGAAGAACCAAAGAATGGAAGTTAACCTCATTTAGGATGCACCCCCCACATTGGTTTATAAAGAAAAGGAGGTATAGATTCAGCTAGGCCGGCCGGAGGCTACTACTCAGATAGCTATTGACCTAGCTCCAGAGCCTAAAGCTGAGCTCAAGATTTAAAATTTCGATCCTTGCCGAGGTTTCGGTCCTGGACCGGAACGATATGGTTTCGGTACCGTATCATGTCGTGTCGATATAGTTTCGGTATTTTTTAAATATAAAATATATTAATTAAAAACTAAAATATTTAACATAAGTATTTTAAAAATAAACAAGATAAAAAATAATCTTTTAAAAATGAAAAGATATGAAAATAGATAAATAAATAAATAAAAATTTTATTATAATTTTTAAATTAAAATAAATGAAATATAAAATTAATTAGATAATTTTATTATAATAAAGTCTCTTTAAATTATCTCTAACATAGCTAGGAGTTGATTAAAATAATTAATCTAATTTAATTAAAAAAAATCTGAAATCCGACACCACGAGGCAGCACGACTTCGGAGTTGTCGCGGGGTTGCGCGACCAGCCATGGCCGCGGGGATTGCGTGACTCCTTCGGCGCGACTACGTTGGTCGTGCGACCCCTCTGCAGTGACCACAGGGTCGCACGATGCCTCCGCGACGGCAACGGAAAGGTTATGCGACCCCTCCGCTGCTGTTGCAGGGTCGAGCGACCCCTCCGCTGTGACAACGGGGTCGTGCAACACGTCGCACCTGTTGTGAGTCTGGTGCTGGGGTCGTACCGGTGGCGGTCGCCGAGCGGAACGAGACGTTTCGCTCGTTTCGGCACGACACTTTAAACAATAGCTGAGCTTGTCGTGTGCTTAACGTGTAATAATGACCGGCATATCATCTGCGGCCATGGAACATATGCTCTACGTCCGCCCGGATGCCCGACCTGTCAACAGAGGAAGCGGGATTTTGAGGCCGAACAGAATAAAATCATCCGGGCTAAATCATCCGGGCTGAGGTGGATAAGTTGCTAGAGGCCGTCTATATCCGGGAAGTACAATTCCCGAGTTGGTTGGCCAACGTGATCCTAGTGTCTAAGCTAGGGAACAAATGATGAGTCTGCATTGATTTTAGGTATTTGAATAAGGCATGTCCCAAAGATTATTATCCCTTGCCTCATATCGACCAAGTGGTGGACTCGACATCCGATTGTGAATTGATATGCATGTTGGATGTATACTAGGGCTACCATCACGTCTCGTTGGCCAAAGAAGACCAAGAAAAGGTTAACTTCATAACTACTGAAGGAACTTATTATTATAATGTTATCATGTTCAGACTAAAGAATGTAGGAGCAACTTATCGACAACTCATGAACAAAGTGTTCCGGAAGTAGATTGAGCGGAATATAGAGGTTTATGTGGATGATATTCTTATCAAATCTCTTCAAGCGATCGATTTATGCGCTGACATAGATGAAACCTGCCAAACATTAAGGGAGTACGGACTCAAGCTCAATCCCAACAAGTGTATGTTCGGAGCTAAAAGTGAGCACTTCCTGGGCTATATAGTGATAGAGTGAGAAATCAAAGCTAACCCAAACAAAGTATAGGCTCTTTCAGAGATGGCTCCCCCATGTAATCTCAAGGAAGCACAACGTCTGATCGGGCGAATCACTACGTTATCTCGGTTCCTATCGAGATCGGTTAACTGGAGCTTGTCCTTTTTCAAGATATTCCGTCGGGCGACCAAATTTCAATGGGATGCTGAGTGTGACAAAACTTTAGAGGAATTAAAAAATTATTTATTCGTCCTGCCTGTAGTTGTCAAACCCATAGTCGGCGAGCCCTTGTGGGTGTATTTGTCAGCTAATGAGAATGTCGTCGGATTTTAGTACGGCAAGAGGGGAAGAAGCAATAACCCGTGTATTTTTTAAATCATTTATTAAAGAATGTCGAGTGTTGCTACATCACACTTGAAAAATTGGCTTATGGACTAGTTTTAGCCCTTGGAGGTTACACCCCTATTTTCCCTCACATTCAATCATCGTATTAACTAACAACATCTTAGGCCGGGTGATCATTAACCCGGAAGCCTTTGGAAGATGGATTAAGTGGACCACTGAGCTTAGTGAATATGATATACAATATAAACCCGAGCGGCCATCAAAGCTCAGGCCTTAGGATATTTTGTAACTAAAATACAAAGCATAGAGCCAGAGGAAACCTGGAAAATATATGTGGATGGATCGTTCACTCCGTATGGAAGTAGAGTGGGCATTCTCATGATATCACCTAGGAGGACAGAATATAATTATTCTTTCGGCTAAATTACCGAACTATCAATAATGAATCAGAATATGAAACATTAATGGCCAGCCTGTGGGTCGCAAGGCATGTGAGAGCCGCTTGGGTCTTAATTTATTTAGATTCTCAGTTAGTTATTCAGCAATTGGCAGGTAATTTTGAGATTAATAATGAATGACTCAAATTATATGCGAAGACATTCGAGAAGTTAAGGACGGGATTTCAAGAAGTTATTCTACGGAAGATACCTCGAGCGGAAAATCAGAAGGCAAACGAGTTAGCCAAATTGACTGGTTCTTTAATCGCATGGACTCTGGACAAGCATGTAGAATCTAACAGCTCTTATTGAAAGACCGAGCTGGAATTACAAACTGGTTGGAGAGTATCATTAATTTCGTTTCTCCAGCAGGGGGTCTTGCTAGCCGATTGGGAACAAACATTTATGATCAAGAAAAGGGTCGATCGGTTCACTCTAATTGGGGATCAATTATATAGGAGGGCTTTCTCTCGCTTGTTACTCAAATGTGTCAGACCGGATGACGTATAATTTGTTTTACAAGAAGTTCATCAAGGTTCCTGAGGAAGTCACTCAGGCAGTCAATCACTCGCTCGAAAAATCTTACTGGCTGGGTACTTTTGGCCTACTCTACGGGCTGTTTCCTCTCAGTTGGTAATAACTTGCCTATCATACCAAAAGCATCAAAACATTCAACATCACGCTACTGAGCTATTTAAAACTTCAAATTTTTCCTTCTCGTTCGATCAATGTGGTATGGATATCGTAGAGCCCTTTCCTATGACGCTCGCTCAGAAAAATTCTTGCTAGTTGCTGTGGACTACTTTTCCAGGTGGGTGGAGGCTCATTGGCCAAAATAACTGAGCGAATGGTCATCAAGTTTCTCTGGCAAAGCATTGTGTGTCAATTCAGGATTCTTTACAAGCTTGTCTAAGATAACGGGAGGTAGTCCCAGGCCTAGAAGATCCAGGAATGGTGCTCAAGTTACGATATTAAACAAATGTTTACATCTGTGGCATATTCTCAAAGCAACAATCATGCTGAAGTCATTAACAGAGAAATTATCAGAGGACTCAAGACTAAGCTTGATCATGCCGGATGAAGTTGGGTTGATGAGTTACCTAGTGTGCTGTAGGTTTACCGCACTACTCTACAAGAAGCAATAGGTATAACCCCTTTTATTCTTGTTTATGGTGGTGAAGTAGTTGTCTCGGTCGAAGTGGTGATGGAATTCGATTGGAGACAACTCTACGATGAAGATAATTTCGGGCGGCGCCTCATGGAGCTCGATTTGATATAGGAAATCAGAGATAAGCAACAACTTGGCTCATAGCATACCGTCAGATGAAACAAAACTACAATAGATGAGTTGTTCTAAGATTTTTTCAGGTGGAGAACTTAGTCTAGAAGTGGAGCAAGCCGGTCGGGGATGTTAGCAAGATGGAGCCACCGTGGGGCAGACCATATAAGGTGGTGTAAAAGCTCACCTCGGGCTTCTATTATCTCCAGGGTACAAATGAAAGGAATTTGGAGCAGTCTTGGAGTGTGAATCATCTACAACCCTATAGGATTTAAGAGTACACTTGTAATGAGTTAATGTATCGTATTGTATATTTACACTCAATGAAAATATAGGCAAATTTATCTCAAAAAGCCCTATGTCCCAGACTCTCGAGTCGTTCGGTCGAGTTATAAGCAAGTGTGCTCTTGCGCTATGGCCCCGACTCTCGAGCCGTTCGACTGAGTTATAAGTGAGACTCTCGAGCCGTTCGAACGAGTTATAAGCGAGCGTGCCTATATTCCAGACTCTTGTGTCGTTCGACCGAGTTATAAGCGAGCATGCTCTCGAGCCGTTCGACCGAGTTATAGTTGAGCGTGCTCTCGTGCCATATCCCAGACTTTTGAGCTGTTCGGTCAAGTTATAAGCGAGCGTGCCGAGTTATAAGCGAGTATGCTCTCGCGCCATGTCTTAGACTCTCGAGCTGTTTAGCCGAGTTATAAGCGAGTGTGCTCTCGCCCCATGTCCCAGACTCTCGTGCCGTTCTATCGAGTTATAAGCAAGCGTGCTCTCGCGCCATGTTTTAGACTCTCAAGCTGTTCGGCCGAGTTATAAGTGAACGTGCTCTCGTGCTATGTCTCAGATTCTAGAGTCATTTGGCTGATTATAAGTGAGCGTGCTCTCGCGCTTATATTCCAGACTCTCGAGCTGTTTGGCCGAGTTATAAGCGAGTGTGCTCTCGCGCGGTCGTGTCCATATTCCAGATTCTTGAGCCGTTTGGCTGAGTTATAAGTAAGCGTGATCTCGCATCTATATTTCGACTCTCGAGCCGTTCGGCCAGATTATGAGTGAGCATGTTCTCGTGCCTATATTCCAGTCTCTTGAGTCGTTCAGCCGAGTTATAAGCGAGCGTGCTCTCGCGCCTATATTTCAGACTCTCGAGCCGTTTGACTGCGTAATAAGTGAGTTACTCTCGCGCCTAACTCTTGAGTTAGATCGAGTTATTAGCGAGCTTGCTCTCACGTTTAAGTGACATATTCTCACTCCGCCCGACCAAATTATTCTGCCTGGACTAATTCCACTCGGCCAAATTATTCTGCTCAGCCGGTCTATCAGTGTTATCGCTTACTTGTTTAAGTTCCTGACCGGCGAGTCACTGGATATTGCTTATAAAGTGGCTTCACTTGGAGCTCATCTTAGAAACCTAATTGCTCAATCAACAATAAAAAGCATGAGAACATGCAAAAATAAGGTATGACATAGTGAATTGTCAATATATGTTTACAATTTAATTTTTTGTTCCCCCAGAGGGCTCAGGGCATAAATATGGCTACATTGTACAATTAATCAAGCTTCCTGAAGAGGTCTTTTGGGAGACCATCTATAATTTGTTGGTGATTTATGAATCGCTTAGGAGGATCGACCGTTAGATATCCTGCTTCGCGAATCTGCTCGATCGTTCCTTCGGCTCCATATGTAAGTATCCTTATGGTGCGTTGGTTGCATTGCAAGCCAAACTCGTGAGACTGGAAGTAGGCTTTTTGCTTAGCCTTAAAACGTTCGTCTTCTCTTACTTTATAGGACGCCAGTTCGGATTTGGCCGATTCTAGTTCACCTTGTATTGAATCTATCCGAGCCTCTTGTGTTTCCTTTATTGCTCCAAAATATGCAGATCTTTGGCTGATAACTCTTTAATTTTCTCAGTTGATTCTGAGGTATGAGAAACCTTCAGTTCCTTAGCAGAGTGGTTTTCTGTGCTAGGTCGGATATTGCCTCGTCTTTTGCTGCAGTTTCTGCTCGGAGTTTGGCTTCACTAGTTTGCAATAGGATTTTCAGTTTCCCCTTTTCCGCTTGTTGGAGATCCTTGAGACTGCCTTATAGTCTTCTCTTGCTCTAGAGAGCAGCCCGACCTGAATGTCTACTTCTTTTTGCAGGTTGACCACCTCGGGGATCGGGACAGACGTAGAAGGGAGTTCTAACTCCTCTACACGCTCTTTCAAGATCTTGTTATCCCCCACTAAATCCACCACCAGATGACTCAGGCTCAGCCTCAACCCGGCAGAAATAAGCTAAGGAATAAGCTAAGGAAAACAATGTTAAGAAGTTTTACTTGCTAAAGGGAAAAAAATTAAGAACTTACTGAGGTCGCGTCCTGAGCAAATTCATCTGCACGCTCAAAAATAGAGAAATCCTTCGATCGTCTTGTCGCACTCGTCTAAGATTCGGCCAATGACCCTCTTAATTTCACCACCCCGAAGGGCGGCGGGGGATTAGAACCCATCCCCTGTTTGGATGGCAAGCCAAAGGAAAAGCAGAATTGACACTCAAGTCTAGGGAGTGTGCCAGGCCTCGAAGAAGAGATGCCCGAAGTGGGATCCGCTGCCTACGGTGGGTGTGTGGAAGACGATGGTTCATGAGTTGGATCGGCTAGCTGGGGCGACCGCGTGGATGTAGATGGTGCGGAAGTAGGCCCAGTCGGTCGTGAAGGAATAGGCTCGGTTGAGGGACAGTTAGTTTCAGTCGGGTTTTTTCCTCGAGCGGAAGGAGCCTGGGGTGTATGATAAGTCACAACTGTCACTTGCGCAAATCAAATTAACAATTTCTAATCAACCGAAACCCCTCAACTTACACTAAAGTAGTATAGTAAAGGCCTGGGTCATCTCTCACGTGGAACCAATGACAGGACATTTGTTTTCAGACAAAATCGAATAAAGAGATTTCTAAAGTTGCTTTTGTAGCTCGCTCAGTTGGTCGATTAGGGTCTGAGCTTCCTGGGATGATAAAGCGGGGGTCGAAAAAGATTCCGCTTCTTATAGTCGCCCCTTCAAGGTCTCGTTCTCTCGGGCCAGGTCCACCAATGATTGGGCTATGTTCATCCCGACTCCCTAAAGTTGCATTCGAATCAACATCAGAAGTGTGCTAGATAAAAAAGGATTGGCCAGCTGTCACTTACCATGGCTAAATCATGGGTAAACCCATCAACCTTCTCCGCTATCGTATAGTCTTCTGGTCGGCTTATGGCTAGCTCCTAGGCCTCTGTTAATTAGCCCTTTAGTAATATTCGGTCGTAGGCTTATAATGGATTCGAGGGAGACGCTACCACTTGACTGGAATAAGAAAACCCCCGGCTCTAATTTCTTAGGATAAGAAAAATAGTGGAAGTTATGTGGGGTCAAAGGAATACCATACAGACGGAACAAATGGTACATTCCACACATGGTGCGGAAGGCATTGGGTGTAAATTGTTGGAGTGGAAGGTTAAAATAGCGATTTATCTCAGACAAAAAACGGGAAAGCATAAAGCGTAAACCCGCTAGAAGGTGATGTAGCTAGGAGGAGGACGAAATGCGAATACGAATGCGAAAGTTTTTAGGTATTTCTAGAGCTAGACGAAGCATTTCTAGGTCATAGTTATCAAAATCAGAACAAGTAAAGGTGTACCGAGGAGCAAATGTTTTTTGGGCCATGGATGGATGAGGGAAAAAGAAAGGAAGATCGGAGAAATAACTTACTAATGCAAGTCGCAAAAGAGGGAAGGTCGTTGACAGAAATCTCCAGAAGAGAAGGTTGAAGAAGATGAAGCACAAGTGATTTTTTTCTGGGACGCTTAGAGTTTTTAAACATAAGCCATAAGAGGTTTTTCATTTCAACCATCCAATTGAAACGACTTGAGTAATTGGTAACCGTTGGATCGGAGTGGAGGGAGGGCAGCTGGTTTGTACGAGAAGGCATGCGACAGCTGTCGCTTCAGAGAATGAGGTAGTGTGACACGCGGCAAAATGGGCATTTGTGATGGATAAGACAACCACATCATTGCTGAAAAACACCCTCTTGTGTATCATAAGCGTATTACCTGGCATATCAAGCGTCTGACATGCGTTTTTCCAAGAAAGATAAAATTGACTGCTTCATTAAGCGAGAAGCATGGTTGTTCAGTGTTGATTCAGTGGAAATAAGATTTGGGTCTAGTTAGTTGGCCACGAACCTCCTCCGACTAGACTTGAGAGGGAGGCTAGTGATGCGGTATGTTGCGAGCGGACCCAGAGGTGATGTGGCAGTCAAATTCAAGATGAGGTAGTGATCAAAGTTAGGGTGAGGTGGTGGTAAGAGTCAGAGTATATGCATCTGAACGAGTTATTTTCACCGGGGCTCAGCTCCTCACTCCTTAGCAATATGACCCTCAGCATGAAGTCGGTCAGCCTAGGAGCTTGTCTAGCTTAAGGGACATAGTGCTCCACTTCCTGACATCAAGGTACCTAGCATATAGCTGGCCAACCCTAGAGTTGGTCGGACTTTATGGGACCTAGTTCCCTATTCTTTGAGCACAAGTCTCTTAGCTTACAATCGGTCGACCCTAAGGGCCGGTCGGACTTGGAGGACTTATCGCTCCACTTTGTGCCAAGATATACAAAATAAACTTGAACAACCCTAACGCTGACCAGACATACGGGGTTTAGCTCCCCATCTTTCAGAAGTAGTCTCCCAGCACATAGCAACGGCAGTTTCCTAGTTTCCAGCTTGACGGACTAAGATCCGGTTAGACTTACAAAGCTAAGTCACTCGACATACAGTTGGTCAGCACTACAATATAACTTTCAGCATATAGACGGGCAGACCTTGGGGCTCAGTTCCCTAATCATGTGCTAGTCTCCCTTCATACAACTAGTCGGGTATGCATACTGTTTAAAGTAAAACCTAAAATCTCGTGTCATTGGAACCCCACGAGTTAGGCCTTTATATAGAAAAGAAGATATACACCAAAAGACACAAATACCCTTTTACTTATTCTAACACTCCCCCTCAAGCTTGAGAATATAGATCATATATACCAAGCTTGTTACATATGTAGTCAATCCGGGGACCTCTAAGTGATTTAGTGAATATATCTGCTAGTTGATCATTTGAGTTGACAAAACTAGTAGATATTTCTCCAGATATGACTTTCTCTCTGACAAAGTGACAGTCAACTTCAATATGCTTTGTTCTCTCATAGAAGACTGGATTTGAGGCAATATGCATAGCGGCTTGGTTGTCACATATGAGTGACATTTGTGTAACCTCTCCAAACCTTAGTTCCTGAAGCAACTGTTTTAACCATATAAGTTCTTGACTAGCAATAGTCATAGCTCGATATTCTGCCTCTGCACTGGATCTTGTCACAACATTTTGTTTTTTGCTTTTCCAAGAAATAAGGTTACCTCCGACAAATATACAAAATCCAGAAGTGGACCTTCTATCAGAGGGAGATCCTGCACAATTTGCATCAGAATATCCTACGACTTTAGTATGTCCTTTGTCTTCATATAAAAGACCCTTTCCTGGTGCACCCCTGATATATCGAACAATGCGAGTCACTGCATCTCAATGTTCTTTGCATGGAGAGCTAAGAAACTGACTTACTACACTCACTGCAAATGAGATATCCGGACAAGTGACAGTAAGGTAGCTTAGTTTCCCTACCAATCGCCTGTACCGTTCAGGATCTGAAAGAGGCTCCCCCTGATTTGGTAGGAGCTTGACATTAGGATCCATGGGATTGTCGACTGTCTTTGAGTTTAACATTCCTGTTTCTTCCAGAATATCCATTGCATACTTTCTTTGGGATATAATGATCCCATCTTTAGACTGTGCCACTTCTATCCCTAGAAAATATTTGAGTTTGCCGAGATCTTTTGTCTGGAAATGTTTGAAAAGATGTTGTTTTACTTGTGAAATTCCAAGATGATCATTACCTGTGATGACAATATCATCAACATAAACCACTACATAGATGCAACCAGTAGATGAGTGGCGATAAAAAACAGAGTGATCAGCCTCGCTTCGAGTCATGCCAAATTGTTGAATTATGGTACTAAATCTACTGAACCATGCTCTGGGTGACTGCTTGAGACCATATAAAGATTTCCGCAAGCGACATACAAGACCAGAAGACTCCCCCTGAGCAACAAAACACGGAGGTTGCTCCATGTAGACTTCCTCGAGCAGGTCACCATGTAAGAATGCATTTTTGATGTCCAACTGATGAAGGGGCCAATGGCGAATTGCAGCAATAGACAGAAAAAGACGCACAGAAGACATCTTGGCAACAGGAGAAAAGGTGTCGCCATAATCCAATCCAAATACCTGAGTATAGCCTTTAGCGACAAGACGAGCCTTAAGCCGATCAACCGTGCCGTCTACACCAACTTTCACCGTAAACACCCATCGACAACCAACCACTGACTTCCCAGGAGGTAGAGGAACGAGGTCCCAAGTCCCACTGCTCTGTAGGGCACTCATTTCATCAAGCATAGCCTGTTTCCATCCTGGATGGGCAAAGGCATCACCTGCAGTCTTTGGAACAGAAACAGACGACAGGGAAGACAGACAATAATAATAGGATGGGGAAAGACGATGATAGCTTAAAGAAACATAGTGAGGAGAAGGATTACGAGTGAAACGCATACCCTTTCGAAGTGCAATAGGAACATCAGAGTCAGGAGATGGGACCGGAGGAAATGACGAAGGACTTGGCTCCACAGATGTGCCCACAGCAGTGTCAGTGTTGGTCGGCGGCAAAGCAGAACGAGGACGACGCTGATAAACCTGCAAAGGAGGAGACGAGGCAGGAGGTGATAGAGGCGCCTCCGGAGGATAAAAGATAGTCATTGGTGCAGGTGGAGTGGGAGAAACTTCGGCCTGTGAAGCGGAAGGACCAAAAAAAGAAACCGACTCAAAGAATGTGACATCGATGAAGTACCGACGAAGAGTAGGGGAATAACACTTGTACCCTTTCTGAGACCGTGGGTACCCAAGGAAGACACACTTATGAGACCGAGGAGAGAGTTTGTCAATGCCAGGATCAAGAGCATGAGCAAAACAAATAGAACCAAAGACCCGAGGTGGTAGAGGATGAAGGGACTGATGTGGATAAAGCACCTGATGAGGTATTTTACCCCGGAAAGTGGATGAAAGCATGCGATTGATGAGATAACACGCAGTAAGTACCGCATCACCCCAAAACTGATGAGGGACATGAGAATGGAGAAGAAGAGTCCGAGTGATTTCAAGGAGATGACGATTCTTGCGTTCTGCAACCCCATTCTGTTGAGGGGTATAAGGGCATGACGTGCGATGCAGCACACCATGAGATGTCAAGAAGGTACGAAACTGAGTAGACAAATACTTGCGTGCATTATCACTTTGCAAAGTTCGAAGGGAAGTACCAAATTGAGTTTTTATTTCAAGGAAAAAGGATTCAAAAATAGAAAACAATTCTGAACGATCCTTCATTAGATATAACCATGTACAACGGGAAAAATCGTCTATAAAAGTAACAAAATACCTTGACCCCATTGTAGAAGAAACACGACTTGGACCCCAAACATCAGAATGAACCAAAGAAAAAGGAGACATAGTCCGACTCTCAATACGAGGAGAAAAAGAACTACGAACATGCTTACCTAATTGACACGACGCACAAGATAAAGACTCTAAATGAGAAAAACTAGGATGTAAATGTTTCAACTTATTAAGACCTGGATGTCCCAACTGAGCATGAATAAGAAGTGGAGATGCCGCCGCCGAACCAACAAAAGAGGGTTGGTGAAGTCGATATAGGCCATGAGATTCACATCCGAAGCCAATCATCCTCCCCGTACTCCGGTCCTGTAAGGAAACAGACGTGTTAGTAAAAGAAATGACACAATCAAGAGATCGAGTAAGTTGACTTATCGACAATAAATTAAAAGGAGTGTCGGGAACATAAAGAACATTATGAACTGAAAGAGATGAAGAAGGATGAACAATACCAATACCCTGGGATTGAGTTTGGAAACCATTGGCCATGGTGACCATTGGTAAATTACCAGAAGTAGTGAGAGAGGAAAAAAGAGATTTATTACCAGTGATATGATCGGTGGCCCTAGAATCAAGGACTCGAAGAACGAGATATGCCAGCAAAGGAAGTACCAGCGTTTGCAATGGTAGCAGTGGAGCCCGAAGCCTGTCGATCCTCAAACCATTTCAGAAAGTCAGTATAGGAAGGTGTTGAAGTCGAATCAGGTGTTAACTGTGAAGTGGAAGCTGAAGGAGCAACAGAACTCTGAACAATCTGAGCAGCACGAGGAGGACGACCATGTAGACTCCAGCATTTATCAATCGTGTGTCCCGGTCGGTGGCAATGATCACACCAAGGGCGTCCTTTGCCACCCTTGCGAGGTGGAGGTCCTTTGTGTCGAGAGACCAAAGCTGACGAGTCAACAGGAACAGTTGAAGGCATCGTCAAGACTTTGGCCGGGACACGGAGAAGAGTCGCCCAGGTGTTTTCCATGGTGGCTTCTGTGGGGCTGCCCAGGATCTGGTCACGGACATGAGAATAATCTGTGGGCAGACCATATAAAGCCAAAGACATAAAAAATTTCTTTCGATTTTCAAGCTCTTCAACAGGATCAGCCGCAGGTGGGAGCAGTTCATTGAAGTCACAAAGAAGGTTAGAAACTGAACCCAGATAATTTGACATTGAATCCTTAATCTGATTGGCGCTGAGGATAGTCATGAGATCTTCACAAACTTGATAGAGTCGCCGAGAGGTGTTTGTAAAGAGTTGTTGAGCTTGTGTCCAAACAGCTTTGCAGGTTTTGTGAGTACGGAATACATTCCTAAGAGATGAATGGATGGTGGCTCGGATAATACAACACAACTGAGCGTCAACCTTCTTCCACAGAGGACGATCGGCGTCTTGAACATCTTCTTCAGTTTGAGTGAGATGTGTCTCATATCCCTATCCAACAAACCAAAGTTCAATGTGAGATGCCCAGGAGATATAATTTTTACCATCCAACTACTCGGAAGAAAGGGGTGCAGTAATATGGTTGGTAAAGATTGAGGTATCTGGCTTTGGGGCGCCCGATGTAGCCATGAATAGAACTGTGAACCGGACTGCGCTTGCTTCTTCTGCCCAATCGGATGAATCTGGAAATGAGAACAGCCACTGGAAAACTCGCAGCAGGGTCGGATGAGATGCAGAAGCTTCTTCGGAGATGCCCTACTCCAGCAGGAACTCTTCGAAGCTTGCTGATGGACGGGGAGGAACTGGAACGCCACTGCCGGAGTAGAGGATGTACGGAACCTCACTGTCGCCACCGATTCTTCTCCTGCCGCCTAAGAGTTGAGCTTGAACAGGGAACGTCGCCGCTGTCACTTTCAGCCCGCAGCACTCGTCGCCGTCCGTCGCCGCTGGAGAAATCGCGGAAGAGAGATTCCGGCGTCTGGCGTCGGGCGTCGGGCGTCGGGGAGAAGAAGAGAGAACAATGCGGAAGAAATCGCAGAAGAGAGATTCCGGCGTCGGGCGTCGGGCGTCGGGCGTCGGGGAGAAGAAGAGAGAACAGTGCGGAAGAAAGGCGCTTGCGGAAGAGAAAGGTGCACTCGTGCGGCTGGAGAACTCGCGCGGTAGAAAGGCGCTTGCGGAAGAGAAAGGCGCCGTTGAAGATCTCGGCAGAAAGAGACGACGCGGGTAGAGGAAAGAAATTAGGGTTTTAACCTCGCTCTGATACCATGTTTAAAGTAAAATCTAAAATCTCGTGTCATTGGAACCCCACGAGTTAGACCTTTATATAGAAAAGAAGATATACACCAAAAGACACAAATACCCTTTTACTTATTCTAACGCATACAATCGATCGGACTGCCTCCGGGGGGCAACATTGTTAGGGAATTGCAACAACCTGTTAGAAAATAATAGCTATTTACTAGGGAATATTTTGATATTCTGATACATACCTGCAATGAAACCTTCTTATAAGGGTAGCCATATACCTTTCATCAATATTGCGGAAGTTAAAAAAAGACTGTTCATATATATGTAACGGAAAATTCCTCGGAGGATGACTGTACATCTTTCAGACTGTACACCTTCCATTACTCGATATCTTTTGACGACAAATATTTTTGGTCATCTTATTATTGCGGAGGTTATGAGAGGTGGTATGGTATAAAAAGAGGAGGTCTTCTCCGGTGGCGAGGTACGCAATGCATTTTATAGACTTTGCATCACGCACACGCATCTACTATTCATCTTCTTCACTTTTCGCTCGGCTACCGTATTGACTTGAACAGAGTTCTTGCGCGAGCCCCTCCTTGGTTTTCGTTCTAACATTCCCTTGCTCTCTCTTTGGTGTGCGCAGAGAGGAAGGATATGCCAGGAGTCTAGTTCGAAGTCTTCTTCCCTTCAACTGAAGAACCACATGTCCAGTCCGCTTTCTCTCCCGATTTCAGATGAATTAGCAACAATTGAGCCACTTTTACTAGCACTAGCTGTCACATAAGCATGCCATATTTGTTAAACGATAGTCATATTCAGCTCGATGCATGAAGAGTAGCTAAAAATATTATTGCCACATCTTTCAAATTCATTGTAGATGGGTTCTCCAAAAGTTCGTCTATCAAACTTTTCACATTTAGTTCTTTGTATTCCACATTTCTTTGCATTTTGTTGCTCCTTGATTGCACGATGAATTGTTTTAAGAAACTTTGGAATTTCTGAATATCAACTAACAAAAGATGTTGCTTGAAGCATGCGTTGCACCCAATCATATCATATAATATTTTTTTTCTTTATATTAATTAATTAGATAAAATTTGCATAAATTAATTATTGTTTTTTAATATTTTATATTATTTAAAATTTATTATATAATTTAATTATTATATTAATTAATATAGTCTATAATTAATAATATAAGATTATGTATATATGTTTTGTTGTATTCTCTAAATTTTTTATTAGTTATATAAAATAAGCAAACAAATATATAATATAATATAACAAATATATTATATATGCATAAAACATATATTATATAACATATATCTGTTTATAATATATATAATATATTAAATTGTATATAATGCATCCCACATGGATGGGGCTATCCTCGTGAGATGTTTGTGATTTCTATGCAGCTCTTCGCTCCCTCTCCCCCTTTGCCAAACTGAACCACTTGCAAGGCCCGAAACTTTGTTAAATTCCCTTCGACTACCTTGCTTTTTGTTCTTCTCTTTCAATGCCATTGGATTTCGACCTATCATCCACTGTGAATCTTCCTTCAATGCTCTAAGCCTTCAACAATTTCATCTGGACCAAAATGTCTGCTCTCCTTGATTTTGAGTTTATAGTCTCTCCCTCTCTCTTCTCTTCCCGTGACCAAAAAAATAATTGTGGTCATTATGAACAAATTTGTATAGTTTATATTCATGCTGATTGAGGCAAATGACTGTACTACCTAGCTCTACTGAGTAGGGTGACACTATTCCATCATGAGAGAAATGGTGATTAAACCCTATGTTGCATACTTTTGTGTCTCAATCTTTCAATGAAACAAAATATTTCAGTCATGTTGTGCAGCACAACTCATTATTTCAAACATTTGTCCATAACGTTGCATGAGTTGAATTATCATTATATAAGACTGTTGAGGGACACTATATAAATGGTTAATCATCTCAATCCTATTGTTAACAATGTGACTTCCACCTTGCAATTCGCAAGTGTAAAGTAATTTCTATTCTTTTTGAATTTTAGGTAGGATTGTTGTGAGATTCTTTAAACTTATTTTTAATTGTAAGTATTTACTTTCCTTGTTTGATCATAAGTAATTCCTTGTCTTATCAGGTATCTATCATAATTGGATTGTTCATTTTGCAAAACAATGCTGTGGTAATTCTCTCAGATAATTCATATATATGTTTCCTGAATGTTGCTAAATTTTTCTTGTTTTCTTATTTGAAAACTTAGCCAGTATAGAATTGAACCATTTAATTACTTATGCATTACATGATGCTCTCATATCACAAATTATTACAGTCTCAAGAACAAAGAGGTGCTGCAAATGGCATAGCAATGACTGCAATGTCCTTGTTTAAAGCAATTGCTCCAGCTGTTGGTGGTGCTATGTAAGTACTAATCTTATAAGAAAATACTTGATGCGTGAATCCAAGATGCCATGTAGCTTAGTGAAAATATTTATTTGCAAGTCATCCTCAATAGAAAATTTGGTCATCTTAGGCTTGAAATATTATCTAAATAGTAGCTGATGGAGAAAATAAATTGAACGTTCCAATCTCTCTCTAAACCCTTCGTGCTCCAAATGAATCCTCACAAAAAGCACACAAAAGCCCCCGTTTTCCTATTACTGGACCATAACCTATGTTTTTAAAGTCTAAACTCCTCTTGGAGTTTGGCTTGTAGATGCTAGGATATTGGCCCAACATCTTGTGGAAACCAACAAAACTCTTTCTTAGTAAGATGCTTAATACTGCTTGAATGTTGGTATTAACTTAGATGTTTTTAAAAGAATAATGTTTAAAAATTTGAAATTTTTTATTGTCAAGAGATGTTTAAAGTTTGTGATATTCTTTAGCAATAAATTAGGCCATCAAAAGTATATTCTAATTTTTAGAGAGATAATTAGCCTTTTTATGATTATGTGGTTCTATTTTGATCCTATAAAAGAGGTTAGAATCTCATATAATATTCAACTTCTAGTTTAATAATATTTTCTCTTTGTTGAGTTGAATTATTCTGGGTGCTATATCAATTAGTATCAGGGTTGGATATTTAATTTGGTTATACAAGTTCTCATCTTTGTTGTGTCTCCCAACACATTCAATGTGACTTGGCATTGTCCCCTAGTGTAAAAGTCATGAACTCAAATCCTCGCCCTCCATCTTTTTTTACCCATGACATCTTTGTTTATTCCTTGTTGACCTGCTTGGTATTATTGTTGATCTTCTCTCTCCATAGCTTGCAACATCAAGATTTTTTTTTTTTTCAGATGAGATTTATTGTCTTCTTACATTGGCGCGAATGCTCGAGACCATCACCTTCCTATTGCTCAGGAGAGACCTATCATCAACGTCATTCTCTTAGTGTTGCTAGAAGCCTTGTGATTCCCCATCCATGGTAAACTCGTGTTATCACCCATCCCACTACAACACTATAACGATTCTTGTCAATAAAGTCGTCTGCTTCTCCACTTAACGAACCACAACACCTTTGTTGAAGATCCTGGCCCCACATGCCTTTTGATTGTCATATCCACTCCACCCAGCATGTTCCATTCATCTTCTACATAAAGGGATCTATAGCCAAATAAGTGGAGATTGAGAAGACTTGCCATTGTCATTCATAGCCAGATCCACTACACTCAAACTCATCGAGTTTCTTTCATCTTGCTATGTACATCAGCCATAGAGCACCCCATGCATTACACTCCTAAGGCATGCATCTAGGGTCGTCTCAAGGTTCCATGAAACCCTAAGCAAAAAAAAAAAAATTGTTTAGGCCTTTAATATATTTTTTAAAAAATCAAAATTTTCCCTCACCCCTTTTCATTCGGACTTGGGACCGACAACGGCTGATTTAAAATTTTTATGATAAAAAATAAAATATTAATTGAAAAATAGATTTTTATATAAAATATTAGTTTTCTAGCTTTTTGCAATACAAAATTATTAATCTTCTTGATCTATTAAGTCGTCATCGTCTTCTTCTTCTTCTTCTTAATTACTATTATTTTCTTTATTAATATTTGATGAATTAGATTTGTAATCAAGTTCTTGACCGATTTTTTTTTATCCTGAAGTATTATCTTATGGTGAAGATTTAATTAGTTTTTTATTTAAATTTTCAATTGTATTATTTTCTGAGTTTTGATTTTGAATCATATTTTTTTAGTAGACATATTTATATTCTAATAATAATAATAAAGAAAATATAAGTCCCTACTATTATCAAAATAAAATTGCTTAAAATTAAATGAACAATAAAACCTGATTTATGCTGTGCAGTTTCTATTTGTAGATATCCTTCAGACCTTCACCCTCCAAAGCTGCAGAATCCTCGAGAAGAAGAATAGAACAAAATAATAAGAGTCCCAATCAAAGCCAAATGCGCAGTCAAGCACCGAAGACAAAGAACATAGGAACTTGATATTCATTGGATTAGGTAATGGGTCTTATAAATTAGTGTGGTCTAATTACAAAATATGGTGGAAAGTGACAAATGTATAATTAAATTGTAGCCATTAAAGACATAGGTGGAAGGTGTAAATGGGGCCAGGAATCGAAGCAGCATTGCATGCCCCCATGCAACATTAATGACTTGGCAATTAAATATTTTATAAAAATAATAAACAAATATTTGTAACCATAATGGCCCCAATGGAAGGTCTAAATGGGGCTGGGAATTGAAGTAGCATTGCATGGTCCGCATGATGCAATTGCAATGTTAATGCCTTAAAATAATAAACAAAGATTTGTAATCTAATGGGCCCCGATTTTATTGGGACCCTAGGCTTAGGCCTTAATGGCCTATGTCTTAAACCGGGCCTGTATGCATCTCCTTCCCTTAAAGAAAACAATTGCATGAAGGATGGACTATTAACACCTACTAGTTCTCTTAGCGTGTTAGCTTGTGAATCTCAAGCAAGAGCAAGAAAGGGTCCAACTCAAAACTCTATCGAAAGTACTTCCGCACTGCCTTGTGCATTAACCCAACTGACAACAAAACCACTAGTTGCCCACCCCTAAACCATAGCATCCGCATTACGTAATGACACCCACCTAAGAGGCCCTATTATATATCCTCTTTGTTGCAATTCCCAGTCACTACAATGACTATATGCAAGATCAACTAGGTTTCTATTCTAGACCTAAATGGTTTCCCTCTACAAGAAAGGCCACACCTCTATCAACTAAAGCCTCTTTGAGAACAAGCTCAAAAGAAGCCTCCCTCTCTCTGGTAATATTAAATCATTTATTTGTAGCAAAAGGTTGCATTTTGATTGTTCTTAAAGGGAAAGGAGTTTTAAGTGAGGCCCCTATCAAAGTTGGTTTTATTGCAACACTATGGATTTGATCCAATATTCATTGCAAAGAGAACTTATAAATATATTTAATGCAAGGATGACCCCCATTGATTAAATCTCATTGCAACTTCATCATTAGATTGGTTTACATGGTTTGAAATCTCATACCATGTTGGGTGGTATGGTCAAAACTTACATTCTGATATATTACAAAAATTTGATAATATTTAGCACGCAATATCTCCTGTTATTGTGCAATTATGTCGATGAATATCTTGTTATGCCAACAGTTGAAACCCCTTTACATGCTATAACACAAATACAAATCAAGATGAATTAAGATAATGTTATTATTATTTTGTAGCTTGTGTCCATACAAGATAATATCAAAACCATATCAATTTTACAAGGAACACAAACTTCGAACTTATGTGCATAGTTGTCTTATCTTCTTTTTTTCTTCTTCATTTTCTTCTTCCTTCCACCTCTAATTCAGCATCGATGTTATACATTTGAATGCCAACATGATATTGAAACAATATCATTTCATTGAAAGAATGAAACTCTGATATATCTCAAGATTTTGGACATTGGTTTACATAATTCTAGAAAATAATTTTCGCTACTTTAAATGACTCTTATTTCATTAGTTGGATTACTTGCTTGCATTTATAAGCTTAAATTGTCTCAGTTACTCTTTTAACTGAAAGATTTTCCATTTTACCTGTCTAAACTCATGAGGTATCTAAACACATGACATGCTTAACACCTCATACCTCATGTGTCCTTAGTATGTTTGCAAACAATAATTAACCTTCCTATTATTAGCTACTTGTAATGATAACCCTCTAAATCTAATTGGCTTAGTGACGTCAAATTCCTTATCTTTGGAACAAAGATCTATTGCATAATCCCTAAGTCCCTATGTAACTAAGTTTAATTATGGTGATGTCTTGGGCCTGCACCTTGAGTAATGACTCATGCTTGAAGTCATGCTTGCATTGAATGTCTCAAACCACTCTTTTAGTTTAGACACACAGCAAAAAAGTTGAATCCAAATACTATACTACATTCTTTTCCTCCAAAAGGGACAAGAGCAACAATGACTTTAGCCTCAGTTGTCATATTGCCCTAAGTGTGTGCCTTTTTCTTAGGATTTCCCTCCCCTCCTATAGTGGCCAAATGCCTTGCACTTGAAGCTCCAAATATATTAAACATATGCTGGATCTAAGTCTGCAGTGCTGAATTCTTGACACAATGACTACCTTTCTTTGTCCAAGCATCATATAGCAATAGCTTCATTTGTTACCTCTTGTAATTATCTTGTTTCTTTGCTTCTTCTGCCAATTTGGAGAGTCTCCACAAGATAGACAAATCATATAGCAAAATAATCAACTTTTGAGCCAACTTCGCTATTTAAGATTTTCTCACAACCATGTTTGAAATCTCGTACCGTGCAAAGTAAAATGGCCAAAATGTATCGTTTCGGTAAATCATTGAAACTCAATACCACTTGGCGCTAAGGTTCAAAATCTAGAGTTGTGCCATAGTTTCAGTCTTCGACTTGAAAATATTATTCCAGTATCGTGTGACGTAAGGTGCTAGTGACAGATGGGAGGTTGAAGGAGGAAAGGAGATGAAGTAAAAGTAGGAGACATTGCCTATGCTTAGTGGTATCAAGTTTCGGTAATTTACCGAAATGATATGTTTTAGATTGTTTCGCCCAAAATGATATAAGGTTTAAAATCATGCTCAGCATAGACTCCTTCCTATTCTTCATCTCCTTGCTTCTTTAACTCCAATCCATTACCAACACTATGCATCGAAACATCCGCACGATATTGAAACAATATCATTCCATCGAAACTTTGGTACAGCTCCAGATTTTGATCCTTGCCCACAACCTAGTTAATTCATCCACAATGTTCGAGAATATCTTTGTGGGCTTCATTAAGTCTTAGAGATCTGCCATATGTAACCAATACACGCTCCTCTAATCATGGATCTAACTATGACATGACTCGAACACTCATCTCATCTTTTAATGACGATAAATGTGGTTGTCTGACAAGCCACTGAATATACAACTTTATGTGTAGTTATAATCAGACATAATCTTGATGATGTTGAATCTTTTTTGCTCCATCTCCCAATCGCTCTATCTCATATATGATGGCTGGCTCTTCTTTCTTCAAAGTTGAGTTCCAAGCAATCCCTACTATGTCCATATATTGGCATCCTTGTTCTTGATGATGGGAAATTGTAACCTTTAAATAGATAACCCTTTGATATTTGTTTAAAGTCCTTACTATCCTCGTATCACTTGTCTCTTGTACTAATTGTGTCATCCACTATCAGCCCTTGATACACCAGCTAAACATCTGACAACTTGAGCTCCGTTACTAATTAGAATCACAATTATCCAATTACCACTTGTTTGGGTTAAAGGCAACTTTAGCATTGTTTATTTAAATCAGCACATCAAATATAAAACCTTGTAGGTTCAAAGTAGTGCTTAGATCTAGTGCCTTAGCCTCACTCCCACAAGATCAAGATCTAATATTTTTATAATGTGGAATCTCATCCACCTAAAATCCACATAGTGGAATCTTCATCTTCCATGCATAACACACAAAAAGATGGTGGAATCTTCCACTAAGAAATCAAGTATATATCATATGATAATAAAAGTACAATGAAACTTAGACAAATCACTAGTCACACCTTATATATGAACCTTTTAATCAACCTTAGACTCCTCTCTCAATACACCTTAGACTCCTCTCTCAATACTAATAGAGAAAATAAGAAAACCTGCGTCTAATATTTCCACCAAAAGTTCTTGCCTAAAAGAAAACCTTTTCTCTATAAGGACTTTGGTATTTTTGGTTTCTACACTCTCTAAGTTATCCTCTAGCCTTGGGTGAAGGAACCCACAACCTCCTCTTGTTCCAACTAAATTTTTTACAAAAATTCTCTTAAAATCTTAAAATAGGGTTTTGGACCAGTACTAGGTGTTTCAAGGTATAACCTAGTCTATCAAGCCTCCTATCAATAGGATATTGGCTAAAAACTCATAAAACCAACCTATCTTGCAATATTTTGTACTTAATACTGATTCCAAATTCATTTTATCAAGGTCAGTTAGTTTCAATTTATTGTCTGTGAAATTTATTTTGGTCTCTTGGACTTACTACATGCATACCTAGCTATGTCCTTAATGAGTTTTAAGAAAAGAAAACATCAACGATCTTATAACATCATGCACTTGATGTTACTCTTTCATTTAGGTTTTATATGCTTTGTTACTTGAAGTCTGTGATAACTTTCTCATACCCATGTTGACATGACACCACATGGATACATGAACATTGAGTCCAAGTTGCCATACTTCTTTGGAAGAATCAGAGGAAGCTTACTTGCCTCTTATTGGTCATAGGTAGCACACATCACGGAGAGAGGTAGAGGATTTTGATGGCATCACACATTTTGATGGTGTTGCGCATGAGGAGGAATAGGAGTTTGATGACATTTCCACAATAAGGGAGGGGAGTTTTGAACTTGACAGCATCATGCAAGAAGGTGGAGTCTCATGCCCACATCATTGGGTAGGAGGAAGATGACCCAGCTTGGGAGAGGGAAGGTGGATTTGCTCATTGGAGGAAAGAGACTGCAATTAGGGTATTAAGTTAATAATTAAGTCTATAAGTTGTGGAACTTATATTTATAAATTATATAACTTAGACTATAAGTTATATTATACCTATATTGTATCATCTAAATTTTTAGGGGTTATATTATAAGTTCTATAAATGTACATAACTTATATTATACCTTGAGTTGGGGTTAGATTCATGACACTATGTTATATATATTATAAATGGCATTAGATTAATAGGTAATATACCTTAGGTTATATTATCAAGTAAATAAATTAATTTTAGTTATATTGGATTATATTATCCAATGTTTAGACCCTTCTTCAACAAAAAGAAGAAACATATAAGGACAAAAACAAGAAAAAATCTGATGTATTATCTGATATTGGGCATATTTGTGGCATAGCCACCACAATCTTATAAATACACATACATAATTCTAGAATGACATTAGTTAATACCAAATTAATTTGGTCATCATTTACTAGGTTCATGAAACCACACAATACATGCATATGCATTAATCTAAAATTTAATTTTTAATACTTTCTCTTAATTTTGAGAGATCTAGCACTCCAAGCTTTTCACGTAAGTACAGAAACTTTTCAATTGAAATTAGCTTGGTGAAGATATATGCTATTTAATCTCTAGTCTTATATAAAGTTTGTACGACCATGAAAAAAGGTTCTTGGCCATTGCAATGGAAGAAATATTGTCACATAAGAGTATGGTTGGTGCAGATTGATTTTGCTTCATATCCTTGAGAAACTTTTCAATTGAAATTAGCTTGGTGAAGATATATGCTACTTAATCTCTAGTCTAATATAAAGTTTGTACGACCATGAAAAAAGGTTCTTGGTCATTGCAATGGAAGAAATATTGTCACATAAGAGTATGGTTGGTGCAGATTGATTTTGCTTCATATCCTTGAGAATTCTCCTCAGCCAAACAACTTCACACATTATGCCAAATGTTGATATATATATTTAGCCTCGATAGTCAACATACCCATAGTGTTTTGCTTCTTTGATGACCAAGAAATAAGTTTCGTTCCTATGAAGAAAACATAGCTTGATGTACTCTTGTGATTGTCTATTGAACCTACCCAATCAAACGAGTCATGCAATTTATTATCTTCATCAGCTTCAAATATAATTCCATATTTATTAGTTGCTTGCACATATCTAAGAATATGCTTAGCTGCTATAAGATGAAGTTTGGTAGGTTCACTCATAAATCTTGAAACAACACTAACAGGATACACAAGATCCGGTTTTGTATTTGTGAGATAAATGAGTGACCCAACAAGTGTTTTGTAGATAATCTCATCAACCTTATTTACTCCATTTTTTAAAACTTATCATTGACTACAATAGTAGTATAAGAGTCTTTGCATCAAGTCATGTTGACTTTCCTCATTCAATAAACATGTTTTTCTTGAGAGACATATTCTCCAATTTGTTTGCTTCACTTGCATCCCAAGAAAATATCTTATAAGCCTTAGATCTGTCATCTCAAATTGGCTTATCATGGCTTTCTTAAAATGTTTAATCATCATATTATTGCCCCATATGTATCAGATCATTAACATAAATGCATGCTATAAGGAAATTTGTTGTACCACTCGTCTTCACATACAATGATGGCTCACTTAGACTTCTCTAGAATCCATTTTTTGAAAATAATTGTCAATTTTGCTATTCCATGCTTGTGGGGCTTGCTTTAACCCGTAAAGAGTCTTTTGAAGTCAATACACCATGTTTTCTTGGCCTAAAATTATATATCGTTGTGGCTGTTGGATATATACTTCTTCAATTTCTCCATTCAAAAATGTTGATTAACATCTAGTTGATTAGCAACTTGAGTTCAGTAGCAAGAGTCATGAACGTAAGAATAGTTTCCATACGAGTGATTTGTGCAAATGTCTTGCTAAAGTCAATTCCAAAGTGTTGAGTATATGCCATGGTGACAAGGCAAACTTTATGCTTTTGAATATAGCCATCTTCATTGTACTTAGTCTTGAATATCCATTTTAAGCCGATAATCTCTTTGGATGGTGGCTTTTAAATGAGCTGGCAAGTGTGGTTCTTCTCAATCATCTTCATTTCTTTATTCGTGGCTTGTACCCAAACTTCTTCTCCGATGGCTTCCTCATAGCTTTAGGGCTCACTAATAGCAAAAACAACATCACATGCTTCATATAATTCGTGCAATGAACGAGTCTTTCTTGACTGTGAGTCGTTGTATCTAAAACCAAATGATTTGTTGATGATGAAGAGCTTGGAGTTTTTAGATTTTGAGAAATCAAATGAGTGACTTCACTAGCTTGAGGAGGTGTTAGTTGTGAATCCAGTTCCTTGTGTTTCCATTCCCATCTACTTCATCAAAAATCACATCCTTTGAAATGATCAACTCTTGAGTGTTGGGATTATGCAACTTGTAGCATTTTGGAATGATCACTTTAGCCAATGAAGGTGTGTTTCTCTCCTTTTCCATCAAACTTTTCTATGTTTTGAGGAAGATATGATAATAAGCCAAACAACTAAAGATTGTAAGATAATCCGTCCTTGGTTCTTGTTGGAACCATGCTTCATAAGCGTCTCTGTTGGACAACCTTTGTTGGAGATGTGTTCAAAAGGTGTATAGTTGTATTAATAGCTTTTGCGTAGTAAGTGTTTGACAAACTTTTGACTTTCAACATACTTTAAATCAAGAAATGAAATATCGTGTCATGCCGCTTGAAACGAGCAGTTTTTACTGTTATGACACAGGACCGACACCGACACAACGCACGCGATAATTTTGCATTCGTCATCGTGTGTGTCATGCGTGCACAATAGAGGGAAGAAGGAAGTAAATTGGGTGACATGCCTTATGTTGTCAAGCATCAGAGAGATCACTAGTAAAAGATTAGAGGTGAGCGGCGGTGTGGCGATTGCGCGATTGCGAGGCGGCGACGAGGCGATTGCGTGACGAGGTGAATAGTGCGGAAGGGGAGGAGGCGGTAGGAATCGCGTAGTTTTGAGGAAAAGTAAGGTTTTATAAAAGTTTTAATTAAATCCATATATTATATATATAATTTATAATTAATTATTATATAAATTATAATTATATATTATATAAATTAATAATTAATTAAATAAACTGTTAATTAATTAATATAATTATAATATATTATTTTATTATTTTATAAAAAAATATAAAAAATTAAAGTAACTAAATAGATAATTTATATAATATATAGTTATATAATTTAAAATCAAACTTTAAATTATTTTTATAAAATAAAAATAGATTAAAATTTTATAAAAAATATTTAAAACAATTTTAAAATTTTATAAATAATTCTAAAAAATTTAATTGTTATGAAAATTTAAAATATATAAATTTTTTAACTAAATTTGATTTTAGAATGCAATATATTTAGAATATTTATTAACTATAATTATATAAATAAATAAATAATTTATATAATTATTATATATAAATTAGGATTTTGTGTTAATTTATATAATTATTATAGATACCAAAAATACAAAATCTTAGAATTAATTTGAGATTTGGAACCAATATTAATATACTTAGCTTTCTACTTTTAGATTCTTACTTCCTAAAGATATGAAATACATATATTTGTTGATATGAATATCTGATCTTTACGTGTAGGAAATATTTTAGATTACCTATCCTTTATTTTGGAAGTTTTAAGAAAAGTATGTTGAAGGTACATAAAATTAATATACAACTTATTTTTAAATTATATATAATAAACACACGTGTATATATATATATATATATATAAATCTCAGCACGAGTCGAAATTTTAAACCTTGCTTCAAACCATTTCCACAATGTTGCGATTTGTACACTCCGTAATGCCATTTTGTTGAGGATTTTGTCGAACGGTAAACATCCTCTTTACTTTTCTTTGCAATAGTTCCAAAATGGTGTTTAAATGAATTCTCCTCCATGATTTATTCTCAAGCCTTTCTCTTTCAACATAAGCCATGTATTGAAGAAATTAGAGAAAACTTTAAATTTCTGCTTAAAAAATAGACTCACATCATCCTTGAATAATCATCAACTAACAAACAAAAGAAAATATCTTCTATTATTCTAAGAACAAATTCTAGTTGGACCACATATATCCATGCAATAATTCCAATGGATCTATAGCTCTCCATGAGAATCTTTGACTCATTTATGACTTTAGATTTCAAAACCAAATTTTCTTTATGAGACACATTGGGAACACTTTATTTGATATTATAGGTACTATAGTTATTTCTTTTAATCCCTTTTCTTGTCAATAATTTTGCATTTATCTTTGTCAAATGTGATCATATAACCTGTTTCAACCAATTGATTGACACTGGCACTTGGGGCCAGCATGGGGTCACTGAGGCGTTGCGATCCCAAGGGACCTTCGTCGGGTCGAGGAGGTGTCATTCTGCAGTGACCTCCATGGGGTCGCGGAGGTGCTGTGATCCACCGAGGTCGCCCTAGGGGAGCAACAATCCTATATATTTTTTTAATTATTTTTGTATTGTTCTAAATATTTAAGTTAACTTTTTTATTTTTAATTAATATATTTTATATTTAAAAAATATTAAAACTATATCAACATGCCATGATATAGTACTGAAACCATATCGTTCCGATCATAAATCGAAACTCCAATATGGGTAGAAATTTTAAACTATAGTGATATCACCTTTTACCTTCACGTACTTTCCATCTCTAAGATTCACTTTGGATTAAAATGAATCATCGAGGTAGATAAAACTGAACTTCATTCTTGTCATGATGATTGCACGACTATTAAGGTACCATGTGCCTTGATTTTCTTGTATACTCATGCAACAGTAGAACAATTGTTCTGAGAATTCATTATTTTTAGTGAAGTTGGCTTGACTCTTCTACTTCTTTAGGCAATTGATGTAAGGATTGCCAATGTCTTTACAATTGTTATATGATCTAAACCAATAATTTTGCTTTCATGATTGCTCTTTTTGCATATATGGCATCGTTTGAAATCATTGTTGTTAGATTGATTTTTCTTCCAATGTTTGCCTCTTGAATTACCTCTTGAATTGGAATTCCGATGCTAGTACTTTAGTTATCTCGGTCGGTCTTCATTCTTGCTTCCTATCACATTCATCTTGGATTTGAGGGCTTGCTCTATTGGTTCATATTTAGCCATTTAATTTTCATGAGCTTTAAGGGAACCCATTGGTTCATACATAGTGAGTTTAGAGAAGTCTTTAAATTCCTCAATAACAATAACATGTTAAAATTTTTTTAGTAAAATCCTCAAAATTTTATCAACTATTTTCTTTTATCAAACTCTGCCCATAACGAATTACTCTGCCATGGTCAGTCCCAAGCTCGGATAAAGGAGGATGGTTGTGTTAGGTTGCTAGCCAGCGTTAAACTATGACAAATGTTCAATAAATGAATCTATTAAACTATTGTGCTAATGTTAGGTTGTTCTCCGAAAGGAATGAGTTGTAGAGTTTGACATATCTAGAACTCGGGTGTAGTGTTAAATATACAAGAATTCACGTTGCGGTGTAGTGTTGAATAGACAAGAGTTCTCACACCATAGGTTGGATAAAAATAAATATTATAAGAAAATTAATAGTTTAAGATTTGGAACATGGAATATAAGAACCCTCACTCGTAAAATAATGAAGGTAGTAGATACGGTGATTAAGAGAAGAATTAGTATTTTGTGTGTACAAGAGATAAAATGGGTAGGCGAGAAGACAAAGATGATAGAGAAATGAGGTTTTAAGTTATAGTACACATGAAAGAGTAAAACAGAAAATAGAATGAGTATTGTTGTACATAGTTTGTTAAAAGATGAAGTTGTAGGAATAGTTAGAAAATGAGATAGAATTATAGTTGCCAAGATAGTAGTGGTGAACGAAACTATGAACGTAATTAGCATATATGCACCTAAGTAGGATTAGATGAAGATACCAAATCAAGATTTTGGGACGACCTAGATGAAGTATTACAAAACATTTCGTCAAATGAAATGATTTTAATAGGAGATGATCTAAATGAGTATGTTAGAGTGAAAAATGTGGAATATGAGAGGATGCATGGAGTTATGAGTTTAGAACAAGAAATGAACAAGGGAAAACTATATTAAATTTTACGATAGCATATGACCTTACATTAACTAATACGTTTTTTAAGAAAAAAGAACACATTCAATAAGGATATGTACGGGGTTATGAGTTTATTATAGAGTCCCAAGAGAAATTTTATGGAGAATTCTAGAAAAGAGATGTGTTAGTAGATATTGAACTAATTAAGGATATGTATGAGGATGTAACGATCAAAGTGAATACTTTAGGCGGATTAACTGAAGCATTTCTAATATAGATAGAGTTACATCAAAGATCGACTCTAAGTCCCTATCGTTTTACACTAATCATGGACGAATTCGCTGTACACATTCAAAATGCAGTATCGTGATGCATGTTGTTTGCAAATGATATATTGTTTTGGAAGATGAGATACATGAAGGAGTAAATACTAAACTAGAATTGAAAAACTTTAGGCTTAGTAGAATAAAGACAGAATATATAAAATTTAAGTTTAACAATATTAGACATAATGAAACAATTGTTAAGATAGGAGATAATGAATTGTTTTGAGAACTTTAAGTATTTAGGATCATTTTTGTAAAATAATGGAGAGATTGAGAAAAATTGAGAGAGATGTCTTACATCGAATACAAGTAGGATGGTTGAAATGAAAGATAGTGTCGGGTGTTTTATGTGATCGTAAAGTACTTTTAAAACTTAATGAGAAGTTCTACAAAATGACGATTAGACCTGCTATGTTATATGACGTTGAATGTTGGGCTATGACTTGAGTATATGAGTAGAAGATAAAGTTACAAAGATGAAGATGTTAAGTGGATGTGTGGATATATGAGGATGGACAAAATAAGAAATGAGAGCTCTAGAGAGAAAGTCGGAGTTGTATCTATTAAAGGGAAACTTGGAGAGACACGTTTAAGATGATATGAACATGTACTTAGGCAAACAGTAAATGTCCAAGTTAGACGATGTGAAACTATGACAAATATGCACATCAAATGAGGAAGAGGAAGATCAAAAAAGACTTGGTTAGCAACAATAAAATAAAATAAAATTTATTTAAATATAGATGATGATATAGTAGGGATAGAGCTCAATGACGCAGAAGGATCCATATATCTGACCCCACCCAATGGGATAAGGATTGGTTGTTATTGTGGTTATTATATTTTCTTTTATCAACTATTTTCTTTTCTTTTATATGTCACCATAACTTCTAGTTAAATTAACTGTCTCAGCAACTTTTGAGAAAAATCATACCCTTTATTTTTCTTTATAAATTATCAAAATTGGTCCATATATTCCGGAGCTTGATGGCAGTAACTTTCTCTAAGACTTAGAACTCTTTTTTGTAGAACTTCCAAAGCATTCTTAGCCTTTTTTTTGCGCTAAAGATTTGAGGGCAAATTAACTTAATTCCTGCTCTAGATGTATTATAGTGCATTGGCATCCTTTTTCACATTTTCTTTATATTGCCTTTGTAGAGCATTTGTCCGCACCAAAGGGGTTTCCATTGGTGGTTCTTCATAACTTTCTTCAATTACTTCCCAGAGATCCTATAACATGAAGAATATTTTGTCTAGCTACTCCAATAATTAGGATTTGACCTGCACACTATTGGAAGAGGGTATTTGCCATCCGAAAACAAAGAGAGTATCTAGAGGTCTAATGTTGTGATACCACTCATGCATATTTAAGCAGAAAAGGAGAAATGTAGGTCAAAAAATAGGGGAAGAAAAATTATTGGGCATATTTGTGGTAGGATTACTGCAATCTTATAAATACACCATAGCTAATTCTAGAATGATGCTAATCAATACCAAATTAATTTGGTCATCACCTACTATTTTCATGAAACCACACAATACATCATTTACTAGGTTCATGAAACCGTGGCATGGTGCAGTGGTAAGTGACGGGGTATTTCTCTGGCGAGGGTTCAATCCCTAGCAAGAGCACTTGTAGCGATTGAATTTATAGTGTGCATGGGTGCCACGTCAAAGAGCTGGCGCGTTTTTTGGATTTACTTGGTGGACGGAATGTGGGGTCAGACCGTCCATTCTAGGATTAATTGTGTTGTAAGATCTGGATACCTGGTATAAAAAAAATGAAACCAAACAATACATGCATATGCATCAATTCTCAAAATTAAGTTATATGCATTAATTCTCAAAATTAACTTTTAGCATATATTATACTTATACTGTGTCATTTAAGTTTTTAGGGTTATATTGTGTGTTCTATAATATATGTACATAAATTATATTATATCTTGAGTTGTGGTTAAATTAATAGCATTATGTTATATATATTATAAATGACATTAGATTAATGGGTATATAGAATTAATATGCTAAGCGACTCTTCATGCATGACCGTGAGCGTAATCCGACGTGGGCAAAATTCAATTTTTTTAATCCCTCTTTTTCATATGTATGCAACAACTTTTCTCTCTTTCTTCTTAAATTAAAATAAACAACGTTTCTCTCTCATATGATTGTATGCAATAATCACTGTAGTGCTGATTTTTAAAAGTGGTGTAGCTGCTACAACATTGTAGCAACTAGTACACAATAACTGCTACACATTGTAACCACTACTATATTGTGCTACACATTGTAGCAGCTGCTACATAGTAGCTGCTATAATATGTAGCAGTTATTGTATAGCTACTACGTTGAGCAGCTATTATGTTATAGCTGCAACAATGTGCAGTAGGTATTGTGTAGATACTGCGTTGTACCAGCTACTGCACCGTCGTAGCAGCTACTGCACGGTTGTTTACTGCACAGTTGTAGCAGTTACTATAACTGTTACAAGTTATAGTAGCTACTGCATAGTAACTGCTATAAATTGTAGCGGCTACTGCACAGTTGTAACAGCTACTGCATAGTAACTGCTACAAGTTGTAGCAACTACTGCATAGTAATTGCTACAACGTTCTAACATCAGTACCACAATGATTGTTGCATGTAATAATAGAAGAGAGTTGACAAAATTTTATTTTAATTTAAGAGGAAAGAGAAAAGTTGTTGCTTGAAGATGAGAGAGGGATTAAAAAAATTGGATTTTGGCCACATCAGATAGCCCACGTCGGATTTCGCTCACGGTCGCACACGAAGAGTAGCTTAGCATATCAATTCTCAATGGGTATATATCTTAGGTTATATTATATTTATATGTTTATAATTTATCATGGTCCTATACTTGTGTCCAATATTTGGAACCTTCTTCAACAAATGCCCTTGCCTCCGTGTTAAAAAAAATCAATACATATCTATGTTGGATACTCATATCCAAATTCAAGTAGCCTAAATTGTGTCAATTTGTTTTTGATCTTCTGTATATTGGACCATAATCTGTAAATTGTTCTGGACCACTAATATAATTGTTACTTCCTATATTCATATTCACTTGATGTATCCATAAATATCGCCACATTAGATTTTAATTTGTAACTTAAAGAAAAGAAGAAGATACGTATTTCTATCTTTCTATTAGTCATTGATGCCAAACTTATTAGGACTGACAAGGCTCAGAGTAGACTCAAGGATTGCTTGATGTCTTACAATGAGATATGACTTGCATATATAAGATTACAAAGAGGAACCGGGTGCTCATTGGGCCCCATCGCATTACCTCTTGTCCTCTTAAAGCATATTCTTTATGATATGAAGCACATTGACTAACATAAAGATCATAAAGCTAAAGCACGCCGACTGACATAAAGCTAAAGCATAACTTAAGTATGAAGGTAGTGGTGGCAGTAATTCCCCCCCCCCCCCCCCCCCCAACCCCGCGTTGCGAACGTCGGAAGGTGGCCATCAGCGTTATTGCATCTTTGATTAGGTTGACAGTTGTTTCCAACTGCGTATCAATTTGTTGCGTAGCTGGATACCAATCTCTCCAAAAATTATCGGATGTGCTTAGCCTTCGACAGACCTCTAGTTTCAAGTAATGGAGTGCCCGAAGCTGTTGCAGGGCTTGTACGACATGGTCTGCTGAATGTTGCTGGATTTGGTGGAGTTGGCCTCGAACCGTGTCAAGTTCGGCAAGGGACATGGGTAACTGCGGGGAGTGATGCAGGAGGTGTTTGTATTGTTCAATAATTGTTGGAGCGTGAGGAATATTTGTGTGATCTGATCTCAAGCATATTTGCTGGGTTTGTCCTGCACCTGTTGGAGTGATATTGCTGCCAGCTCGATTTTGTTCAGGTCTTTCTCCTTCGGCCATCCTGTAATAACCAGACAGGAAATTAGTCGTGATAGGGCATCAGCTAGCTGGTTGTCCTATCCATTAATATGTTCGAAATGAACAAGAATTCCAATTCCAGTACTATACTCAGTGAAGGTTAGCCAACGGATTCTGGATGGCTTGTTGTTAGGGGATTTATTAAAGAAACTAATAATGACTTGACAATCTGTTCGGATTATTAAGTCCTCTTTGTCCAAATAATATATCTTTAATGCTTCAAGGGAATTCATTACTGCATAAATTTCTGCGTCAATAGTGGACTTGGGTGGGTTGAACTTGCCGCTAGCATATGCACAGATCCTTTCTGTGGTCTTCGAATCATACTTTTGCCTTTTCCATTTACAGATACCTCCCCATCCTTCCATACATCCATCAGTTTATAAGACAATATAGCATTGTTCTGGAGAAATTTCTAAGTCTGGGAGCTTCTGGATAACTGTTTTAATCTGCTTGACTAGGTCTCAGTCTTGTTGATTCCACCTTCTTTCTCCTGTAGGACTTGTTTTTGCATACAAGGAGCCTAGTAATTTTCTTAGATTAGGGATATAATTCTTGGCATAGTTGAGAATTCCAAGCCATGATCTGAGGCCCTTGAATAGTAGTAAGCTCTTGCTTTGTAAATTCGGAGATTTTTTTTTAATAATATGGGGTTGGAGCTTAATTCTTCGATTGGCAATAACCGCGTCAAGAAATTCCAATTTGGTAACAGCAATCTTCATCTTAGTAGGACTTAGGATGAGTCTGTTTTCTTCACAAATTTGCAGCATTACCTTTAAATGCTTCTCGTGGTCCTCTTCATTCTGTGAAAAAATTAAAATATCATCAATGTATATGACGATAAATTCTTCAATACCTTTGAAGTAGTTATCCATCTTTCTCTGAAATATTGATGGTGCATTCTTTAGCCCAAATGACATTACAAGTCATTCATATAATTCTTCAGGAACTCAGAATGCAGTCCATTCAATAGAGTCTGGGTGCATGGCTACTTGGTGAAAGCGACTTTTCAGATCAAACTTGGAGTAGATTTTGCTTGAGCTGACCCTTTTTAAGATAGTGTTAATTCTAGGGAGACTGTACTGATCTTTGTTGGTGATATCATTAAGGCGCTTATAATTAAAGACCATCATTTCTTTCCCTTTGACTTCTGCTCCTGTTCTTGGGTCTATGCTGGTTCCCGAGTTAACAATGTTCGTCGTTCTACGATGTCTGCTCTTACTGGGCCTAATTACTCCAAGATCTAACAAGGTCTTCACATGTCGTTTAAGGGCTTTCTGTAATTAGGGAGTAATGTGTTTCAGGGGTTTGTCTGAAACTATAAAGTCAAGATTTTTTATGTCTAGTTGACAGATGACTTTATTTCTTGACCAGTGCTTCAGGAGTTCACTTCCAATGAACCCTGCTCCCTTCAGCTCCTATATTAAAGGGCTAAATTTTTTCCAAAAATCTGGCTTGGTTGCTTCTTCATTGTAGAATACTGCTTCCTTGATATTTAGGTATTCATCCTCTTCTAGCTCCATCTCTTCAATGGCTGCTGACGAAGCTGCAGGAGCTGTATTGATAGTTGTTAGGTTTTTATAGAAAGTTACAACATTACCTTCTATTCGAACACCTCCTTGCATGGCCTTGATAAAATTGCATCCTATAATCATTTGGATTCCGTCTCCAAGTTTCATTTTGAAGCTGTATGTATATGGGATTCGAAAGATATTGTCCCAATATGTATCCTTCCATTCTTCATCCTTTTGTTAGTTGTTTCCTTAGAGTTGATGCCGCTAAACTGGACAATAATATTATTTCGTTTTAATGCCTCCTCGGGTATCGAACCTTCATCAATGCAACATGTAATAGCACTCGTATCCAGAATTGCACACACCTTGAACCTGGGCACATTAGGAATGATAATTTCAACATTCATGTTATATAGCATATTTTTTACCAGCCTTGGACTATGCTGTTGTCCTGCTATTTCTTCAGCGACTACTTTGAATACGCTTTCTTGGTAAAGAACATTTGCATACTCATCCTCTACCAATACTGGAGTTGGATTGGGGTCCTCCATTTGAATTCCTTTGCCTTTGTTGAGGCTCGCAAAGTCTTCTATTAGAGCCTTTTTCATTTTCAATTCTTCCACTCGCCTTTTATAGTGCTCAACTTCCTTTTTCAATCTTTCCATTTCTCCTTCACACCAAGTAATATAATATTGTTGTTCTTGTATCAGTTTTTGTGGGAAGAAGGGCGCTGGAGGGGATGGTGCAACTGGTACTTCCTTTTTAAAATAGTAAGGTCCACATAGATTACAGGCCGTTACCAAGCACTTGGAACAATGAATCCTTGCCCTCTGCATTGACTTTCTTTTGCAGCATACACATATCTCATCTTGAGGCTGCGCAAAGATGTTATGCTGCCAATCATGTAAGCAATTCATTTGATGGTCAGGCAACCGTACCTATGGTTGATATCCTCCATCAATTTCTCCAAGCGTGAAAATATATTCTTTCTGGATACATGTCTTGAGAGATTTTCTCATTCCTTCGTTGCCTTCATCTTCAGAGACGCTGTAAATGGCGTCACATTGCTCTTCCTCTTCTTGTACTGAAAGAATATTAGTCTTCAGAAATTTCCAGTTGCTCAAAAATAACAACTCGCTTGATGCTTCTTTTGTCATTAGGACATTCTCTGGCAAAATGTCCTTCTTGTCCGTAAAGATAACATTTACAGCGCTTATTGCGCACTAAATGTTTTCTCTTTTCTATTCGTACATGCGCCATAATCGTGTAAGTTTTGTACTCATTGCCATATTGCAACTTCCATGGATCCAGTGGCGCATGCAATATGGCAATGAGTGACAGGTGCTACTTGAATCCGATGATGGAAGAGAAGGAACACAAAATATTTTGTCTCAGATGAGACGAGTATTTTCCCTAGAAGATCCTACACAGGGTTCTACTATCATCCAGGACGCTGCTTATCGTGACCGGGAAAGATTATCATGTGAGAATGTTAAAAACATTATCCAATACATGAACGAGTATATGAGGCTAGCTGCAAAGACCGGAAGAATCTACATCGGCAGTGAGCTATCCGAGAAATTCTGGCTAAAAATGCCAGGAGATCTTGGCCGAAGAATGAAAGAAGCCTTTGAGCAAAAATATCCAGGTGTAGTAATCGGGGTAATGCCACGAATATTATTTGCTTACCGATATTTAGAGAATGAATGCAAAGATGCCGCTTTCAAAAGATCCCTAAAGGTTTTTATCATTCTGTAGCAAGATTCCCATCCCGGGCTATTACAAAGGAAAAAGAGGTATGGAGTTAGAAAATCAAAAACATACAGAGGTAAGCCACATGATACCCATGTACGAAGAGAAAACATTTAGTGCACAATAAGTGCTGTAAATGTTATCTTTGCGGACAAGAAGGACATTTTGCCAGATGCCCTAATGACAAAAGAAGCATCAAGCGAGTTGTTATTTTTGAGCAACTAGAATTTCCTGAATGTAGAAGGAGAAGAGCAAAGTGACGCCATTTACAGCGTCTCTGAAGATGAAGGCAACGAAGGAATGGGAAAATCTCTCAAGACATGTATCCAGGAAGAATATATTTTCATGCTTGGAGAAATTGATGGAGGATATCGACCACAGATACGCTTGTCTGACCATCAAATGAATTGCTTACATGATTGACAGCATAACATCTTTGCACAGCCTCAAGATGAGATATTTGTATGCTGCAAAAGAAAGTCAATGTAGAGGGGAAGGATTCATTGTTCCAAGTGCTTGGTAACGGCCTGCAATCTATGTGGACCTTACTATTTTAAAAAGGAAGTACCAGTTGCACCATCCCCTCCATCGCCCTTCTTCCCACAAAAACTGATACAAGAACAACAATACTATATTACTTGGTGTGAAGGAGAAATGGAAAGATTGAAAAAGGAAGTTGAGCACTATAAAAGGCGAGTGGAGAATTGGAAATGGAAAAGGCCCTAATAGAATACTTTGCGAGCATCAACAAAGGCAAAGGAATTTAAATGGAGGACCCCAATCCAACTCCAGTATTGGTAGAGGATGAGTATGCAAATGTTCTTTACCAAGAAAGCGTACTCAATGTAGTCGCTGAAGAAACAGCAGGACAACAACATAGTCTAAGGCTGGTAAAAAATATGCTATATAATATAAATGCTGAAATTATCATTCCCAATGTGCCCAGGTTCAAGGTGCACACAATTCTGGATACGGGTGCTACTACATGTTGCATTGATGAAGGTTCGGTACCCGAGGAGGCATTGGAATGAAATAATATTATTGTCCAGTTTAGTGGCATCAACTCTAAGGAAACAGCTAACAAAAGGATGAAGAATGGAAGGATGCATATTGGGGACAATATCTTTCGAATCCCATATACATACAGCTTCAAAATGAAACTTGGAGACGGAATCCAAATGATTATAGGATGTAATTTTATCAAGGCCATGCAAGGAGGTGTTCGAATAGAAGGATGGCCGAAGGAGGAAGACCTGAACAAAATCGAGCTGGCAGCAATATCACTCCAACAGGTTTGGCAAACCCAGCAAATATGTTCGAGATCAGATCACACAAATATTCCTCACACTCTAACAATTATTGAACAATACAAATGCCTCCTGCATCACTCCCAGCAGTTACCCATGTCCCTCGCTGAACTTGCCATGGTTCGAAGCCAACTCTACCAAATCTAGCAACATTCAGCAGACCAAGCCGTACAACCCTACTACAACTTCGGACACTCTATTACTTGAAAGTTGAAACTAGAAGCATGTCGAAGGCTGAGCACATCTGATAATTTTTGGAGAGATTGGTATTTGGTATCCAGCTACGCAACAAATTGATATGCAGTTGGAAACAACTGTCAACCCCTAACCAAAGATGCAGTGACGCGGATGGCCACCTTCCAACTTTAGTATGCAACGGAGCGGCGAGGGGGGGGGGACCACCACTACCTTCATGCTTTAGTTTTGCTTTATGTGTATGCTTTAGCTTATGTCATCTTTGTGTTAGTCGGCGTCCTTTAGCTTTATGTCATCTTTATGTCAGTCAACGTGCTTTAGCTTTATAATCTTTATGTGAGTCAGTGTGCTTTATATCATAAAGAATCTGCTTTGAGAGGATAAGAGGTAATGCGATGGGCCCAAATGAGCACCCGATTCCTCTTTGTAATCTTTATAAGCAGGCCATATCTCATCGCAAGACATCAAGCAATCCTTAAGTCTTACTCTGAGCCTTGTAAGGAGTCCTGTAATAAAAGTTAGTTGTACACATGGAATGCGGATTCACATAAATTTTTCTCTTGGTCAGAGCTTAAACAAGCCCATCAGGTTTTATTAATGGAGCCAATCATAAAATGTCACATTTTCCCCTGGCTCTCAGCGTCAACAATGACCTGAGCTTTGAGATCCATTGGAGGTGACATGAATTGTCGATTATGCTCTCTAGCCTGCCAATCAGCATAACAATTGGCTTCAGTCACCAGCCACGAATGTAACAAGTCTCTGATATGACTGATTGCATGTTTACATGATTGGGGATGCCTGCACACTCCATTGATAATGTAGCAAGCCTCCTTGCAGTAAAGTTCTTCCTGCACTTTCTTAACTCTGATTGACCAATAAAATTCCAGCCCCTTCAAGCTAATAAGTTCGTCTTATAAAAGTAGGATCAATCATGAGCGGTACCCTTCTGCAGCGTGTTCCAGTGCTCCATTTCCTCTTTTTCTGTAGGTTTGACTTATTTCAAGAGTCTAGTATCTCTAGGCCTCAAGTTATTTCTGGATTAAATAGCTTCTGATGATCTGGATCAAAACACCACTAACTCTCAACATTTTTGTGATCGCGAACACAATTTGCAGCGCAGAATTACTGACATTCATGGAATTTTTGGTACATTGATAGATGTAGTCCTTTTCTTGTTCTAGTTTCAATGTCAAAACAAATGTCCTCCTTATACATCAGAAATAAAATCTTTGTTTCTTTACTACTATTATTATTATCAATTATTATTTCCCTAACTTGTGTAGCTATCTCATGTTTACAGATTTTCTTGGGCTCAAAAGCGGCAGCGGGCATTTTTCTTTCCAGGCAAGTAGTTTCAATATCTGACAAGCCACCATCATGCATAGTCTAACAGTTTCTTTGATTATGGAACTTAAACTTCTTAAATGTGTTGAGAGTGATTGAAGTTTTCCCATACTGGTTTTACTTTGTTTAAGTATGTTTATGCACCTTGGCATTCCTTTGGAGGCTCGGATTTTCCTTGTGTTCCCCCTTTCAAAGCATTAGGCTAAGGTATCAGTGTGATAAGAAAACTTCACTTATTGCAGAAGTCGAAGAGAAAACACCATAATTTTTCCGAAACATGCATCCAGCTTTGTCAAATGCAATGTAACAATTGCATAGAATCAAAGCATGAATTATTTGTAACACTTGTTAGAGTTAGTATCTCTGTGATGTGCTTATTTCACGATGTCTTCTCCCACTAATCCTAATGGCTATGAATTTCATTTGCTCCTGTTTTCTTGAATTTATCATCGGTAATGATTGCTCAAGTCTTTTGCAGGCGACCAGATGGTGTTCTTCCTGTTGCTCATTATTGAGTTGATTGGATTCATTTTTTGCTTCAAACCTTTCCTAGCTCAACCCAGAAAATAGAATGGTGCTCTGCTATAACAATGCGGAAGTGTCAATTTTGGAGTCGAATCAACTCCTTGTAAGGAATCTATACTTTTGATTCCTCACCAAATCCATATATGATTTAAATAACTTCGAATTAGAGTCATTTGTTCCTATTGATTGTGAAATACATTGCCATGACCAATTCATGGATACTGATAATTACAGTAGAGTATAAATTTGAATAATTCCTAACTCCGCAAGCATAATTGCAGTTTACCTCAGTGTTATAAATACAATCAATTTAGTGTAGTACTACTACATCGTTATCGTCTTTTTCTCACTTCCTTGGACCTTTTTTTTTTTTTTTTGTGACTTTGCATAGCTTGCTTTAGATCGGAAGGAATGAGATTCCAAAAGGGAAAGATACAACAGGAGTATGAAACTTGGACAAATAATGCAAACATTGGTGTACAAGAAACAACTCTCGCTTGTCCTGTATTTCTCTCCCAAAGTTAACGGGAAAAAAAACTGCAATAAAATGTCAGTAAAAAGTATCCATTAGAGAGTAATTGCCAGTCTTATGGTCCCTAGTCAGAGCCAGCACTTGCACCCATGATAAGTTTAGAAAGTATATCAAAGTTCAGAATTAATTTTGACCCCCAAAAAGTTTGAATATAATAAACCTTTGAAAATTCTCTAGTATCACTTCATGTACTTACAGATATTTATCTGATCCCATTACAATGCTGAATAACCTCCACTGCATATGATAAATTTAATGTTCCATAAATGGTTAGAGTATAATCCCATAGGACGCTGCACTACTTCGTGTAACATGCAGTCTGATACAAATAGCAGAGAAATCCTAAACCTTATTTCTAGGTGCACTGCCAAGAGAAAATCTCCAAGTACGTAAACTGACATAATAAATCTCAGCCATCAAGATGTCTAATTTTTGACATTACCTGTGGGCATCCGAAGATTATTTAGTTTCTTCTCCACCCAAGAATTAAAAAGGAAACATGAGCAGGATTAACTTAGCATAGCCCAACACACAGAGAGCAAATTTCTACCAGGGGCTAATCTTCCTAAAACCCTCGAGACAATCCTCAACCATATCCACAATCAATATTAACATTAATCCAATCATCGATAATGATTAAAAGAAATAAACTTTCTCAAAATGAATCACAGATTTTTATAACAAGTATATAGATTTATAGAGCGCCCTGTAGTGAAGGTAAAATCATATTTCTATAGTCTCTATTTGATGGTGATTAAATTTACAATCACATACAACAACTTTTATATATATCGTGAAAGTGGGTGGAGTGATGAGGATGTGCTTATGAGAGCACATAAAATGTAGCAAGAAAATCATTGTAACAAGTTCTTCAATTATGAACATGTTTGGCGAGTTCTCGGAGGTTGTAAGAAATATGCTTCACATAAAGTTGGTCATCATGCTAACAAACAATCGAAGACCTCAGAATCAAGGGGGCACACATCCTCATCCAATCCAGATACTCCTATCGACGTAGATAATTGTGAAATTCATACTCATACATAATTAGTGATATGACAGAAGATCACTATTCCAAAGGTTAGTAGTCGCCCGTGATTTACCTCTTCCGTGTTGGCCCTGGGACGAGTTGGCGAGGGTGCTGGGGGCGAGCGTATTCGCCTTTTGCCACCATTTATTTCAAATATCTCACGATCCTAATTGCTCTAGGCATTTTATTCTCAGTGATTAATGGAGAAATTTTTTGGTTGATTCAAATGATGACTTGGATCAAATGATATTGATGCTACTGGAGCATGAGAAAATGAAAGTTCTAGAAGGTCAAAGTTCTTTCGACAGAATTCATATAAGGTATTTAAATCAAGATTATGAAGTCATACATGATTGCCTCTTGAATGATTACTTCTTTGATCAGTCGATATATCCAAATGAAGTATTCTGAAGATGATTTCAGATGCGAGGGGTTATTCCTTAGCATAGTTAATGTCTTACAAAATCATTCAAAATATTTTAAATGGAGAGTTGATGCAGCAGGAAGACATGGTTTGACACCATTTTAGAAATGCATGGTCGCTATTCATCAATTGGTGTATGGATCCCCTACCGACATTTGTGATGAGTACCTACGAATGGGTGAAACAACTGCTCTAAATTGCTTTGTCAACTTCTGTTGGTGTATGATTGAAGTATTTGAGCCATAATACTTAAGAAGGTCTAATATTTCGGACATCCAATGTTTGTTTAAAATGTATGAACAGAGACATGCCTTCCTTGGCATGTTGGGTAGCCTTGATTGTATGCACTAGGAATGGAGATATTACCCTGTTGCATGGAAAGACTAGCTTACTCAAGGTGATCTTGGGATCCCAACAATTCTACTTGAAGTGGTTGCATCTACAAACTTATAGATATGACATTTTTTTTTTTAGAATCGCAGGATCACGTAGTGATATAAATGTTCTTAATGAATCACCTTTAGTCAACAACGTTTTTATTAGAATAGAATATTTATAGGGGTATTTTTGTCTATTATTGTATATCTTCTTTCCTATATAAAGGCTTAACTCGTGATCCTAAGACATGAGATTTTAGGTTTTGCTTTGAACATGGTATCAGAGCCAAAACCCTAATTTCTTTCTCTTCCCCGCGCCGTCTTTCTACCACGCCGAATTCCTTATTGTGCCCTAGTTTTCCTTTTCTCCCAACGCCTTCTTCTCGCGTTGGCCCCCCCCCCTCCCCGTGATTCGTCCGCATGGTCTACGGCATCCCCAGGAGACTCTGTGAAGGAGTCCTACGTTTGCGCCACCCTCGCCATCGTCCTCGCAGCCGGCTTCGCCACTGACGCAATCGACATCCATGCCCTCTTTGGTGTTTTTCTGGTCGGTATCTTCGTACCTACTGACGGTCCATTCGCCGGAGTCCTTATCGAGCCCTCTGGGTCCTCCTCACTGGCGTTGCCATCTTCATCAACTCCTGTGCTCTCTCGGACACCAGAAGCTAGCCGCTGTTCCCATGCCCTAAAGCTTCTCCTCCCTCGCCGCTAGTCCCGTGCCCTCTCGGACACCAGAAGCTAGCCGTCGTTCCCATGCCCTAAAGCTTCTCCTCTCGCGTCGATCTTCCGCCGCTCTCTTCCCTCTTGCGGCACCGAGCTTCCTTTCTTCCGAGCAGCCTCTGCCGTTGTTAGTTTTCTTCTGCCTTGTCACCAGCACCCAACAAGTTCTATTCATGGCTACCTCTGGTGCCCCAAAGCCAGATACCTCAATCTTTACCAACCATATCACTGCACCCCTTTCTTCCGAGCAGTTGGACGGTAAAAATTATCTCTCTTAGGCATCTCACATTGAGCTTTGCCTTGTTGGACAGGGTTATGAGACACATCTCACTCAAACTGAAGAAGATGTTCAAGTCGTTGGTCGTCCTCTATAGAATAAGGTTGACTCAGTTGTGTTGTATTATCCGAGCCACCATCCATCCATCTCTTAGGAATGTCTTCCGTACTCACAAAACCTGCAAAGCTGTTTGGACGCAGGCTCAACAACTCTTCACAAACACCTCTCGGCGTCTCTATCAAGTTTGTGAAGATCTCATGACCATCCTCAGCGCCCATCAGATTAAGGATTCAATGTCAATTTATCTGGGTTCAGTCTCTAGCCTTCTTTGTGACTTCAATGAACTGTTCTCACCTGCGGTCAATCCTGTTGAAGAGCTTAAAAATTGGAAGAAATTTTTTTGTCTCTGGCTTTATATGGTCTGCCCACAGATTATTCTCATGTCCGTGATCAGATCCTGGGCAGTCCCACAGAAGCTACCATGGACAATACCTGGGCGACTCTTCTCCGTGTCCCAACCAAAGTATTGACGATGTCTTTTTCTGTTCCTGTCGACTCGTCAGCTTTGGTCTCTCGACACAAAGGACCTCCACCTCGTAGGGGTGGCAAAGGATGTCCTTGGTGTGATCATTGTCACCGACTGGGACACACGATTGATAAGTGTTGGAGTCTACATGGTCGTCCTCCTCGTGCTACTCAGATTGTTCAGAGTTCTGTTGCTTCTTCAGCTTCCACTTCACAGTTAATGCCTGATTCAACTTCAACACCTTCCTATACTGACTTTTTGAAATGGTTTGAGGATCGACAGGCTTCGGGTTCCACTGTTACCATTGCAGACGCTGGTACTTCCTTTGCTGGCATATCTCGTTCTTCGGGTCCTTGGGTTCTTGATTCTGGGGTCACCGATCATATCACTGGTAATAAATCCCTATTTTCCACTCTCACTACTTCTGGTAATCTACCAATGGTAATCCAAGTCCTTCGTCGTTTCCTCCAGTCCCATCTTCTAACTCTGATGTTCCTATTACACTTCGAAAGGGTATGCGTTCCACTCATAATCCTTGTCCTCACTATGTTTCTTTGAGCTATCATCGTCTTTCTCCATCCTACTATTATTGTTTGTCTTCCTTGTCGTCTGTTTCTCTTCCAAAGACTGCAGGTGATGTCTTTGCCCATCTAGGATGGAAATAGGCTATGCTTGATGAAATGAGTACCTTACAGAGCAGTGGGACTTGGGACCTCGTTCCTCTACCTCCTGGGAAGTCAGTGGTTGGTTGTCGATGGGTGTTTACGGTGAAAGTTGGTGTAGACGGCATGGTTGATTGGCTTAAGGCCCGTCTCGTCGCTAAAGACTATACTCAGGTATTTGGATTGGATTATGGAGACACTTTTTCTCCTGTTGCCAAGTTGTCTTCTGTGCATCTTTTCCTGTCCATTGCTGCAATTCGCCATTGGACCCTTCATCAATTGGATATCAAAAATGCATTCTTACATGGTGACCTGCTCGAGGAAGTCTACATGGAGCAACCTCTGTGTTTTGTTGCTCAGGGGGAGTCTTCTGGTCTTGTATGTCTCTTGCGGAAATCTTTATATGGTCTCAAGCAGTCACCCAGAGCATAGTTCAGTAGATTTAGTACCGTAATTCAATAGTTTAGCATGACTCGAAGTGAGGCTGATCATTCCGTCTTTTATCGTCACTCATCTACTGGTTGCATCTATATAGTGGTTTATGTTGATGATATTGTCATTACAGGTAATGATCATCTTGGGATTTCATAAGTAAAATAACATCTTTTCAAACATTTCCAGACAAAGGATCTAGGCAAACTCAAATATTTCCTAGGGATAGAAGTGGCACAGTCTAAAGATGGGATCATTATATCCCAAAGGAAGTATGCAATGGATATTCTGGAAGAAACAGGAATGTTAAACTCAAAGACAGTCGACAATCCCATGGATCCTAATGTCAAGCTCCTGCCAGATCAGGGGAGCATCTTTTAGATCCTGAACGGTACAAGTGATTAGTAGGGAAACTAAGCTACCTTACTGTCACTCGTCCGGATATCTCATTTGCAGTAAGTGTAGTAAGTCAGTTTCTCAACTCTCCGTGCAAAGAACATTGGGATGCCGCGACTCGCATTATTCGATATATCAGGGGTGCACCAGGAAAGAGCATTCTATATGGAGACAAAGGACATACTCAAGTTGTGGGGTATTCTGATGCAGATTGGGCAGGATCTCCCTTTGATAGAAGATCTACTTCTGGATTTTGTATATTTGTCGGAGGTAACCTTGTTTCTTGAAAAAGCAAAAAGCAGAATGTTGTGACAAGATCTAGTGCAAGGCAGAATATCGAGCTATAGCTATAGCCAGTCAAGAACTTATATGGTTAAAACAGTTGCTTCAGGAACTAAGGTTTGGAGAGGTTACACAAATGTCACTCATATGTGACAACCAGGTCGCTATGCATATTGCCTCAAATCCAGTCTTCCATGAGAGAACAAAGCATATTAAGTTGACTGTCACTTCGTCAGAGAGAAAGTCATATCTGGAGAAATATCTACTAGTTTTGTCAACTCACATGATCAGCTAGCAGATATATTCACTAAGTCACTTAGAGGTGTTGGTGCGGTTTGCACTAACGATTTAACCCATGTTTTGATGAATGACAAATCAGGTTAAGTTAGCTTGTTGTTGTCTAAACACTCTGATCGAGTGTGCAGGAAAAGTCCAGACAGGTCGACGGGCTGACCGGATAGCTGGCGAGAAGTCCAAGCGGGTCGACGGGCTGACCGGACGCTTGGCGAGAAGTCCAGCTAGGTTGACGGGCCGACCGGATAGCTGGCGAGAAGTCCAGACGGGTCGAAGGGCTGACCGGACGTCTGGCAGGTAAGTGAGGTAAGTCACTGGAGGGGAGTGACTGCGAGGACGCGTTCCCGGGAAGGGAACATTAGGCGTCGATCCGGCTTAGATCCATTTCGGATATCTAAGTCTAGATCGTGACTAGATTCCGGTCTCGGAAAGACGGAATCTAAGTCATACTCTTTGCTATTACTTTGTTGAACTTTAATTGTGCTAACAATCTGTTTTACAGGATATATATTTGCCTCGGACTAACTCTATTTTGCAGGAGAAGGAGTTCCTGGAAATAGGAGGTCCGGGCGCCCGGAGGTCCAGGCGCCCGGAGGTAAGTTTTATCCAAACTCGCGCGTCGCCACGTGGAACTTGCTGGTTGGACCTGCCACGTCCCACCACGGCGCCCGGAAGGGATCCAGGGCGCCACGAGTCTCATATAAAAGGAGGGTCAGAGGGGAGCTTCAACACAACAACGAAAAGAAAATCTTCTGCTGCTCTGCGCTCCAGCGACGCTAACAAGAGATCCGACGATACACTCCTTTCCTGTTCTTTAATTCTTGTCGGTATTTTCTTTATTTTGCTAGCATTACTGTACCTTAAATTGTAATCATTTTCAAACTGCTAGTAATTGCCAACGAAAGTACTCACGGAGTACGGGCTTTCGAGTAGGAGTCGTCACAGGCTCCGAACGAAGTAGAATTCATTGTGTTCAATTTTCTTATTCCGCTGCGTTTATACTCGTTGTTTTTCGAATCGATATTCACCTCCCCTCTATCGATGTTTCACGATCCAACAAGTGGTATCAGAGCCAGGTTCGGCTCTGATTTGGTGCAACCACCAATCAGACAGGGGGTGAAAATATTTTTTCTTCTTTTGCTTTACGCTTAATTCTAAGTTGATATTATTATTAATTTAGAAACTTTTCTTCTTGTTGCAATTAAATCTAAATTGGTGCAACACCAATTTAGATACAGCTATTATTTTTTCTGCACTACTAATCCAAGACCAAGTCTTGGAATATTTTTTTTCCTTGTTTACTTGTGTGCAGGATGTCTCAACTAGAAGGATTTAGTACAGTACGACCTCCCCTATTCAACGGGGATGACTTCTCGTACTGGAAGAAAAGAATGGAGGTGTACCTAAAGACAGACTACGATCAATGGTTCAGCATTATAAAAGCGTACCGAACTCCAGTCGACAACTCCGGAAATCCACTAGACCCGGTGTTAGGATGTATACTAAAAGCCTAGCTTTTGGTATAAACCATTTATCTAGAAATAAGAATCACATTGGTCAAATGACTACATTTGTGATAAATATAGTTGTTCAATTAATTTATATTGTAGATAACATGGTGTGTGGTGTCACACACAGAAGATCATGTTATCAGTACCTTATAAATTATAAACAGTAGCTCACGACCATGATGGAAAGGAACAAACCATTGGAAGGTCATAGTGTAATTAGGTGTTAGTTTATCTTAACTATATCATTACACTAGTACACTAAGAGTGTATTGAGTAGGACCATTAGAGGTCGTTTCTTTCATACTGACTTTATAAAGAAACAAAGACCTCAGTTATTATGGAAGTGTGTGCTCTTAATCCTAATATAATAACAAGCACATATATTTGATATTTATTTCTTTAATTTATCAATGAGTGAGATTTAGTTCGATAAATCAATAAGCCCGATAAGTTGGGAAATGATATCACTTATAGTGTGTGTTGTTGATTATAGAAGGAAACTGTGTCCTAGTAATCTAGGTTGAGAATGTCCCCAAGAGGAGCTCATAAGGATTGTCATGTTAAACCCTGCAGGTGGAATTAGTCCGACATGACGATGAAGTTGAGTGGTACTACTCTTGGAGCTAGATATTAATTAAGTGAGTTGTCAGTAACTTACTTAATTAGTGGACATTTGTTATCTTAAAGACTGACACACTCATAATAAGAAGGAGCTCAAATGTAATTTGGGATTGGTGCGGTAGTTCAATAATAGTTCTCTAGTGGAATGAATTATTATTGATAAAATTAAGTTGTGTGTTGGGGGAGCACGGATGCTTAATTTTATCGGGAGACCAAAACCAATTCCTCCTCTCGGTCCCTATCGTAGCCTCTAGTATATAGAGATTTATACCCACCGCATACCCACCTTCTTACCCATCCAATGGGGCCGGCCAAGCTAGCTTGGAACCCAAGCTAGGGCCGGCCAAGACCAAGTGGATGAGCCATGTAGGTGGTCGGCTAAAGCTTGGGTGTCAAGCTTAGGTGGCCGACCACTAGAATATTAAAAAGGATTTTTATTAAAATTATTTCTTATGTGGATATCATGATTTTAAAAAGAGAGTTTAAAAATTAAAAATTTCCTTTTATAGCTTTCTACAAAAGATTAAGAGAAGAGATTAATCTCTTTCCTTATTTGTAGTCTAAAAGGATGGTTTTAATTTTTGGTAAAAATTTTCCTTATTTGTAAATCATCTACATGTTTAAAAGAGAGTTTAAAATTTGAAATCTTTCCTTATTTGTTGATTAAAGGAGAATTTTAAATTTTAAGAAAACTTTCCTTTTTAACCATGTTCATGATTTAAAAGAAAGTTTAAAAATTAATAATTCTCTTTTATTAGTTTCTACAAAAGATTAAGAAAAGATTTGATATCTTTCCTTATTTGTAGATTAAAAGAGATTTTAATTTTTAGAGATAACTTTCTTTTTATCCACATGTTTAAAAGAAAGATTTTAATTTATTAAATTTCCTTTTTATAAACCAATCATGAAGGGATTAAATTATTGGAGAAATTTTTATAAATTTCCGGAAACAAATTAGGAAGTTTTAATTCTTTGTTTTAATTAAAACTTTCCTTGATTTGGGGCTTGAGGTAGCCGGCCATTGTATTTGAAAAAGAAAATTATTTTTAATTAAATTATTTTTTTCTTTTCAATGGAAAAAGAATTAAGGAAATTTTTATTAAATTTTCCTTATTTGCCAAGACCAAGGATTATAAAAGAGGGGGTAGAGGAGACTTCAAGGCTAACGACTCTATTCTATTTTTCTTCCTCTTTTCCTTGGTGGTGTGGCCGGCCCTTCCTTCTTCTCTTCTTCTTCTCTTTGTGGCCGAATCTCTTCATGCTCATGGAGTTTTAATTGGTGGCCGGATCTAGCTTGAGGAAGAAGGAGAGAAAGCCTACATCCCTTGGAGCTTGGTTGGTGGAAAAGATCTTCATCTTTTGGAAGCTTTGTGCTTGGCCGAAATTTGAAGAAAGGAGAAGGTGCTTTGGTGGTTTCTCATCTCAGAAGATCGTTGCCCACACAACGTCCGAGGTTAGAAGAGGAATACAGTAGAAGATCAAGAGGTTTTTCTAAAAGGTATAACTAGTATTTTTTCTTTCCGCATCATACTAGTTATTTTTGGAAATAATACTAAATACAAGAGGCATACGATTCTAGTGTTTCGAATTTGTTTTCGATATAGTGTTCTTTTGTTTTTCTTTTCCTTGTGATTTGATTGTTCTTTTCGGTTGACCTAAAGTTATTTTAGGAAATTAAATATTAGCTTTCCATAAAAGGTTTTGTCTAGTCGGTGGTGGTTGTTCCCATATCCAAGAAGGTCATGTGCCTCGCCACGTCAGTACTGGGAACCAATTATGGAAATTAATATTTAATGGAATTAATAACATAGGTGATTTGGATCGAACGTGTTAAGTTCCGCAGGAGATCCAAGTCAAAACCTAAAAGAACAAATAGATTAAGTTTTGGATCAAACGTGTTAAGTTCCGCAGGCGATCCAAAATTTAATTTAAAAGAACACATGGTAGCTAGGAAAAGGTTCAGACCTTTGTACAAAATTTTTGTACAGTGGAACCTCTAGGTTTTCCGAGTAGCAACCAACACCCGGAACAGTGGACTCCGGACATGAGGAAAAAGGCATTAATAGAAAACAAGGCAATCAACACGCTACATTGCGGCCTAACACAAGAAGAGTTGAATCGCGTCGGACCACATCAGAATGCTAAAGAATTGTGGGACAAACTGATCGAGTTGCACGAAGGAATAAGCGACGCGAAGGTAACAAAAAGAGACCTACTTTTAAATAAAATATTTAATATAAAAATGCAGGAAGGGGAAACGGCAAGTCAACTGCATGCAAGAATCAAGGACGTCCTCAACGGACTCCACGCGATAGGCCACCAGATGGAAAACAGAGATTTAATAAGGTACGCACTAAATGCTTTTCCTCGTAATAGCTTGTGGGCATCAATCGTAGATGCCTACAAAATTTTGAAAAAAATTATCTAAGTTAAAATTAGCCGAGCTTTTTTGTGAGTTAGAATTACATGAACAAACTAATGCCGGAGCCGAGAAAGGTATTACTTTATTTGCAGGCTCATCCAAAGAAAAGAAGAACAAGCCTGAATCTGAAGAAGATTCTGATCAAGATACCGAAGACGAAGAACACCTGGTGAACCTGGTAAGAAAAATGTTCACCAGGAGAAAAAGAAGCTTCAGCAAGAAGGACCTTCAAAAGATCAGTTCTCCCTCGGAACAAAAGAACGTGACGTGCTTCGGATGCAACAAAAAGGGGCACTACAAGAACGAATGCCCAAGACTGAAGTTCGACAAACCGAAGCCAACCAAAAAGAAGGCCCTCAAAGCAACGTGGGACGACTCCTCGGACGAATCGGAGGCAGAAGAGGAGAAACACCAGAGCCACCTCGCGCTGATGGCCCGCGAAGCTGAAACGGAAGACGAGTCAGAAGATGAAGACGGGTCTGAACCCGAATCAAGCCACGAGTCCGTACTCATTTCTGAAGGCCCGGATGAGGTATATTTTAATTTAAACAAAAAATTCTTTAAAATTATTTTTTGCTTAAATAGTAAGTTAATTAAAATAGAAAATGAAAACAAATCCTTGAGGAAAATCAAGACCTCAAGGAACAAATAAAAATTTCAAATCCAACTCAAGATCCAATACTTGAAGAGAATTCATCATTAAAATCAGAAATTAATAACTTAAAAGAAATACTAGAAAAATTCACTACAAGATCAAAAAATCTAGACTTAATTCTGAACAATCAAAAAGCATGTTATAATAAAACGGGACTTGGATACAAGTCGAACTCAAATAAAACCTTTAAGTCATTAACAACCCAATACAAATTAACTAATCAAGCTTGGGTTCCGAAAGCATGTTTGACCACGCAAGTAGGAATTAATCAATATTACATACCTAAAGAAAAAATATATTATATAAACTCGAATAAACTAAATCAAAAACCAAAACACAAATCAAAGAAATCAAAATTTAAAAATATTAAAACTCAACAAAATATAAATTATCACCAAGTTAATTATAACTATAAAAGGAATCGACACAAACCTAAAACGAAAATTTAAATTAAACACCAATAATTCAGGGGGAGGCTCCAGAATAGCTGGCACCTCCAAAACTAACTTACTCGACAGGGTAACCTAAACAAACTAACCTGGAAGGGTAATTAGGATTAGTTAAAAAGAGACCAAGTTTAACTTGAATCATGGTACTGGTGAAGTTTTTGGATGATAGCACGTTAGGGAAGCTTGGGCATCGCATGTCTAGAAAGATATGATTTCGATTTGGTGCATTTGGCCAAGTGGAACTGACCGAAGCTACCCTTAAATGAATCATAACCAGTTAGACCAAGGTTTAGTACTAAGCTCCGTGGATAGGACTATTCGGAAAACCTCGAAAGGTTGGTTACTTCTAATGACGTTCATGTGACTCACCAAGCTTAGAAGTTTATCCGAAAAATGCCTGTTTGTAGAGACCAAAGCTAAACCTGAATCTAACACAAGTTAAACCAAAACTCCATAATTAAAAATCCAATCAATCTCACAAAATTATAGGATTCCCTGATTGAAAACTTAGATCGGGTGAGATGACTAAGGATCAAAATCAAATTAAATTAAATTTCGAATTAAATTAATTAAATTAAATTTGAATTAAATAAATTAATTAAATTTCAAATTAAATTAATCAAATTAAATTTCGAACTGAATCAGTTAAGTTAAATTTTGAACTAACCAAATTTTGAATTAAATAACTAAAATGAATTACGATTAATTTACTTTTAATTTTAAAACCAAATTAACCTCAAAAACTATTTTAAAAATTATTTTAAACTTTAAAAACTATTAAATTAACTTTAAAAACTATTAAATTAACTTTAAAAAACTATTTTAAAAATTATTAAATTAACTTTAAAAACTATTAAATTAACTTTAAAAACTATTTTAAAAACTATTAAATTAACTTTAAAAATTATTAAATTAACTTTAAAAACTATTTTAAAAATTATTAAATTAAACTTTAAAAACTATTTTAAAAATTATTAAATTAACTTTAAAAACTATTAAATTAACTTTAACAATTATTTTAAAAAATTATTTTAAATTAACTTTAATTCCTACTCATTGTAGGAAACCAAGTGGATTTTCGACAGTGGTTGCTCCAAACACATGACTGGAGATCACACCAAGTTCACTCAACTCACTTACAAAAGCTTAGGAACAGTTGCCTTTGGAAACAACGACAAACTCAAGGTAATCGGAATAGGTAATATTGAATTAAAAATAGATTTCATAATTACAAATGTTCTACTTGTCGAGAATTTTAAATACAATCTCCTGAGTATAAGTCAATTGTGTGATACTAGGTATAAAGTTAAATTTCTATCCACAGAGTGTTTAATCAAACATCTAGATAACCCTACTATAAGTCTAAAAGGTTTTAGAAAAGACAACATCTATGCTATCAACTTAACCACCTCTTCAATTAAATGTTATTTAATACAAAAAGAAGAAACTTGGTTATGGCATAGGAGAATGTCTCACACCAACTTTAGAAATATAAGTAAATTAAATGGACTAGTGAGAAGCTTACTGAAATTACCTAACCTAGATTCAACCATATGTAATGCTTGTCAACAAGGTAAACAAACAAAATCCACTCACAAACCAACCAATCAGCCACAAACCAACTCGATATTAGAACTTCTACATTTAGACCTTTTTGACTCCCATGGAGTCAAATCCATAAATGGAAACTTATACTGTTTAGTAATAATAGATGACTATTCTAGATTTACTTAGGTTAAATTCTTAAAACATAAAGACGAAACTTTTGAAATCTTTGCAAACTTTTGCAAACAAATTGAAAACGAGAAAGATATTAAAATTAAAAGAATTAGGAGTGACAACGGGGGAGAATTAAAAATCATAATTTCAACAAGTTCTGTCTTGAGAATGACTACCATCACGAATTTTCGTGTCCTAAAACCCCCCAACAAAATGGAATTGTAGAAAGAAAAAATAGAACTTTATTAGAAGCCTCTAGAACTATGTTAAATGAATATAACTTACCTAAATATTTTTGGGCAGAAGCTGTTAGTACAGCCTGCTATGTGCAAAACAGAACAACATTAAACAAAAGACATAATAAAACTTTGTTTGAAATATTTTACAACAAACAACCCAACATAAAATACTTTAAAGTATTTGGGTGTCCAGCCTACATCTTAAATACTAGAGAACACTTAGGAAAATTTACCTCCAAAATAGAAAATGGAATTTTTATAGGATACTCTCTAAACAGTAGGGGTTACAGAATATATAATAAAATAACATTAAAAATCGAGGAAACCACAAACGTAAAATTTAAAGAAACCCAAGGACAAAATCAACTTCAACCTATTGAAAATAATAATCCTGAAGAAACCAATCAATCCCTAGATCATGAAGAAGATGAACACACTCAAGCAAATCAACCTCCAAGAACTATAAGAATTAACCCTAACCATCCAACTGATCAAATAATTGGTGACCCAGACCTAAGGGTTCAGACCAGATCATCCTTTAGGAACCTAAGTCAAATTTCCCTGATTTCAAAAATTGAGCCCAAAACAGTAGCCGAATCCCTACTTGATCCAGATTGGATCATCGCTATGCAAGAGGAACTAGCTCAATTTGAGCGTAATGATGTTTGGGATCTAGTACCACCACCTAAAGATAAGAAAATAATATAAACAAAATGGGTATTTAGAAACAAATTAAGTGAATCTGGGGAAATTACTAGAAATAAGGCTAGGCTAGTTGCCAAGGGGTTCAGTTAAGTTGAAGGACTTGATTACGATGAAACCTATGCCCCGGTAGCCAGATTAGAATCCATTAGAATGTTACTAAGTTATGCAGCCCATAAGGGATTCAAACTATATCAAATGGATGTTAAGTCAGCATTTCTCAATGGACTGATAAAAGAAGAAGTTTATGTAGGTCAGCCTCCTGGATTTGAACATTTAGAACATCCTGATTATGTCTTTAAATTAAAGAAAGCATTATATGGACTTAAACAAGCACCCAGGGCATGGTATGAAAGGCTAACATCTTACTTAACATCCAAAGGATTCAACCAAGGTCAAATTGACCCAACCTTATTTGTTAAATTACTAAATAATGACATATTTATAGCACAAATATATGTAGATGACATAATATTTGGGTCAACTAACTCAGATTTTTTAAAAGAATTTATCAACCTAATGAAACAAGAATTTGAAATGAGTTTAGTAGGAAAGTTGACATATTTTTTAGGATTACAAATTAAACAAACAAATGAAGGAAATTACATTTATCAACATAAATATACTAAAGAATTACTTAAAAAATTCGGAATGGAAAATACAAAAGAAATAAAAACACCTATGGCAGTAAACACAATCTTAGACAATGACCTAAATGGAAAACCAGTGGATCTAAAGTATTATAGAAGTGCAATAGGTAGTCTACTTTACTTAACTGCAAGCCGACCTGATATCTTATTTGCAGTTAGTATGTGTGCTAGATACCAAACTTGTGCTAAAGAATCCCATTTGACTCAAGTCAAAAGGATTTTTAGATATCTTAAGGGAACAACAAACGTAGGAATTTGGTATCCTAGGATAAATAACTTTGAATTAATAGGATATTCTGATTCAGATTATGCTGGATGTAAATTAGACCGCAAAAGCACAAGTGGTGGATGCCAACTACTAGGCCCCTCACTTGTCAGCTGGTTTAGCAGAAAGCAACATTGTGTTGCACTATCTACAACTGAGTCAGAATACATAGCCATAGGAGAATGTGTAGCCCAACTATTATGGATGATGCACACTTTAAAAGATTTCAACTTAAAAATCACAAATGTCAAAGTTTTAATTGACAATATTAGCTCAATAAATTTAACAAAAAATCCAGTGCATCATTCAAGAACCAAACACATTGAAATCAGACACCACTTTATCAGGGATCATGTTACTAAGGGTGACATTGAACTCAAATACGTTGAGTCCAAGTCAAACTTAGCTGACATATTCACTAAACCACTCCCTGAAAGTGAATTTAGCAATTTGCGTAGAAAACTAGGAATGTGCTTAATAGACTAGGAGTTTCAAATTTCAAAAATATTTTCAAAAATGGTTATTCTCAAATTATAGGTTAAAACATGTTTCGTTTTCAAAACTTTCCTATTTTTAGATTTTTAAATGAATTTTTAGCTTTAGACTAGTTTAAAATCCTTAGAAAACATGTACCCATAGGACTAGTTTTGAGCATCTCACCAAAACCCTAGGCTTACCTTGCTTGTGTTTGACGAACATAGAAAGGGGTGAGATGCATAGGCCACTTGCCTAAGACTTAAGATGCTTATTTCAGTGCATCGACATAAGTCTGGGCGTTAAATACAAAATATATATATTAATCAAGTTAAGGTTGACCTTAACTTGACTAACCAAGTGAAAGCTGCTATCTTTTGATAAGTTAGTCAGTAACAAACTGGTTAGACATTTGATTTAATGTCAGGTTCAGGGGGAGAAATAAAACTACTTCAGTTTTTCAAATTAAACTTTAAAATTATTTTTGACTCAACTTGACTAAAAATATGCAAAGTTTTTTAAAAGTTGATTCTGAAAAAGAATTTTACAAAATTATTTTGAAAACTCCTTTGTCTACTTTGAATATTTTAAAACCATGTTTGCAAACTAACTCTTATACAATCAAGTTGTTTTGGGTTTCACTTTTTATTGAAAATTAATTTTGAATATTAGATTTAACTTAGTTTTGAAAATTAAAAATCTAGTTCTCAAAATTTGATTGTACTTAATTTGAAAGTTAAATTTTGCAAATACTAGTTTTAAAAAATTGCTTTGTTATTGAAAATTGTGAAAATGAGATTTTTCAAAAACTTAAGTTTACAAATTAAATCTTTTACAAACTTAATGTTGAAAAATATATTTCAATCAGTTTTGAAATATAATCTTTTTCAAAGCATTTCAAAATTGAAACTTGTGTTGAAAAATTTAAAATTGATCTTGAAATTTAGAACTTATACACTTGTGTGTGAGATTTTGTCTAAACTTAGCTATTTTTTTAAAATCTAAAAGATAATGCTTTAAACAAGTTTTCAAAAGTTTAAACTCCCCCAGATTATCTTGACATTTTTTTTTGGTCTAAAGTCTATGCTTAGTTAATCCATGCTTATTTTTTGATGAATGTCAAAGGGGGAGGGTTAGGTGGTTAAGTTAGCTGAACCAAACTGAAAATACAAACTAACTAAAAAATCACATTAAATGCATGTTGTTTTATGCATATATTTACACTAACTTAACCAGATTGTCATTCCATCAAAAAGGGGGAGATTGTTGGTGCGGTTTGCACTAACGATTTAACCTAGGTTTTGATGAATGACAAATCAGGTTAAGTTAGCTTGTTGTTGTCTAAACACTCTGATCGAGTGTGCAGGAAAAGTCCAGACAGGTCGACGGGCTGACCAGATGTCTGGCACGAAGCCCAGCTAGGTCGACGGGCTGACCGGATAGCTGGCGAGAAGTCCAAGCGGGTCGACGGGCTGACCAGACGCTTGGCGAGAAGTCCAGCTAGGTCGACGGGCCGACCGGATAGCTGGCGAGAAGTCCAGACGGGTCGAAGGGCTGACCGGACGTCTAGCAGGTAAGTGAGGTAAGTCACTGGAGGGGAGTGACTGCGAGGACGCGTTCCCGGGAAGGGAACATTAGGCGTCGATCCGGCTTAGATCCATTTCGGATATCTAAGTCGAGATCGTGACTAGATTCCGATCTCGGAAAGACGGAATCTAAGTCATATTCTTTGCTATTACTTTGTTGAACTTTAATTGTGCTAACAATCTATTTTACAGGATATATATTTGCCTCGGACTAACTCTATTTTGCAGGAGAAGGAGTTCCTGGAAATAGGAGGTCCGGGCGCCCGGAGGTAAGTTTTATCCAAACTCGCGCGTTGCCACGTGGAGCTTGCTGGTTGGACCTGCCACGTCCCACCAGGGCGCCCCGAGCCTCATATAAAAGGAGGGTCAGAGGGGAGCTTCAACACAACAACGAAAAGAAAGTCTTCTGCTGCTTGCTCTGCTGCTCTGCGCTCCAGCGACGCTAACAAGAGATCCGACGATACACTCCTTTCCTATTCTTTAATTCTTGTCGGTATTTTCTCTATTTTGCTAGCATTACTGTACCTTAAATTGTAATCATTTTTGAACTGCTAGTAATTGCCCAACGAAAGTACTCACGGAGTACGGGCCTTCGAGTAGGAGTCGTCACAGGCTCCGAATGAAGTAAAATTCATTGTGTTCAATTTTCTTATTCCGCTGCGTTTATACTCGTTGTTTTTCGAATCGATATTCACCCCCCCCCCCCTCTATCGACGTTTCACGATCCAACAAGAGGTCCCCGAATTGACTACATATGTAACAAGCTTGGTGCATATGATATATATTCTCCATCTTGAGGGGGAGTGTTAGAATAGAATATTTATAGGGGTAATTTTATCTATTATTGTATATCTTCTTTCCTATATAAAGGCCTAACTCGTGATCCTAAGACATGAGATTTTAAGTTTTGCTTTGAACAATTTTATAAGGAAACACATTGGAGGTTAATTTTACATCAAATGATACATAATATTCAAAATGGTACTATTTAATTGATGGAATATATCCAGAATAGACTACTTTTGTCAAGAGCTTTCTGTGCCCCCGGGATTCCAAGAGAAAGTTTTTCAAGAAAAGACAAGAACCTGTAAGAAAGGACATCGAGCATGCATTTGGGGTGCTCCAATCTCATTGGGAAATAATCAGAGGTCTAGAACGATTTTGGTACAAGAATAATTTAAAGGATATCATGTATACGTGTATTATTTTACACAACATGATTATTGAGCATGAAGATGATGCAGTAATAAATTGATCGAATAATGAAGAATATCCTCTAGAATAGATATTTTAGGGCTTTACCTAAGAATTTCAATAATACCTTCAAAGAAACTACGAACTATGTGATAATCAAGTACATTATCAACTTCGAGCTGACTTGAATGAGCATATTTGGGCAGGCTACGAGTGTGATTAGTAAAAGATTAATATTTATAAATTATTTGTAATAATTTATTATTTAAGTTGTAGGGAGGTTTTTATATAGTGGAGAGAAGAGTGAAATTTTTTACTTTTGATGTGGCACGTAGAAAATGGGAAAAACCTTACTTTTGAGGTTTTTCCATTGGAGATGTCCTTAAACTCCCAGAGTTTTCCTTTGATTACTTAGAGCTCCCTGAACTCTCCCCATCGTATGCGTGGGACTCCCTGAGATCTCAGAACTCCAAGGGCCCTCTTATCCAAGCCCCCTAGTCTCTCTAAATTCCCTGAGCTCTTTGTCCCACATCTTTGATGCTGCTTAGGGTCATACCTAGACATGGCCTTCCATTCCCTCCACTTCTAAGGTTACCAACCATTTATAGACACGACCTAATGTTGCCTATCACTATAGACCCATGTCATACTATGACATGGGCTCGGCAGATATAGGTTATACCTAGGCATGGTCTCTTGGTCACCTACTTATGTTGATAACCTAAGTATATCCACCATGAAATAGGTTTCCAATCTTAACACTATATTGCATTCTCTATTCTTCCACCTTTATGTGATTGAAGCATTAACTTTGAAGCCCTTTCATGCTCTTTCTAGTGAGGGTGAGTTAGACATCGTCAACTTGGGTTGGATGACCTCCATCTTAGTAGAATCCACATCATCTGACCTTCGCATCGTCGTAGTCAAATTTAATATCCAACCCTAGTGGTAGATTTCTACCATATCATTTTGGTATAATTTGTGGAAAACTAGATTAAATAGGGCCAAGACATTGAGATGGTGACTATTAAAAGAATTAACCAAGAAGATCCTGAACTCCATTTCTAGGTGCAACTAATCCCAACCTAACAACCTCAAAATCTTAGTGGTGCTTATTAACTTAGCATAGTTGACCAGCTGATCACTACCACTATGGAGGAAGTCGGGAGGACTATATTCTTGAATCTTGTAGAAATTAGGGTTGGAGAGACGAGTCAGTCGTCCTTCCAATCCATGACCTAGGGCACTCGAGGATAGCATGTTGGCCTAGGAGACCTAATGTACTCCTGGGATGACTTCCAAGATGTTAGAAGGTTGGATAAAGGAATTGTCCTATATTAGGGGATACCATCCTAGATTGGACTTTTAGCCGAAAAACTATTAGCTAATTTTTGACCTTCCTATGTGGGGGGATATAACAAGTGTTTTGACTTAGAAAATCATTTATGTTGTTTCAAGAATGTCGCCCTCCTACATAATATTTTGATGGGTGAAGTGTGTAAATCCTTTTTATCACCATGGTAGGCCCGACTCAATAGCGGTTCAACCAATTGAAGCTAGATGTAATCTTTTCCTTCAAGAACTTTAGCTTAGTATTCCTCCACCACTTTATCAATAGTAAGAAGGACCAAAAGACCCATTTCAACTTGTTTAATTTGAATTGGAGAATGTATCCAACACTTCATCTAGGTGGTTCTTGAGGTACCATGGCTATCCGTGAAGTCTTAACTAGCACTTTCTCTCTGTTAGCACTTCAAACGGTTAAGGAGAAGATTATTAGTACCTTGAGTGGTGTTGACCATGGTTTAAATGTTTGGGAAAATGAGTTTAAGTTAGACCTTACTTTGCGATTTAATATATGTGTCAAGAGATTTAGAAGAACACACAAGACAACTTGGGTAAGTTATTTGCGAGATGAGTTTAGTGAACTTGTATTTGGGGGTAGAACTCATCTTAGATGAACTCGATCGTAGTCAACTTAATTCAAAGTTTTGGGTGATTGGAATTGGCGCTAACACAAGTACTTTTTTACTTGGTTTGGAGTTTTCGACGACTCTTACTCCATGGTCTATACTCGTTGAGTGCTTTCGTTGGACAATCACTATTAGTTCAAAAATAAGTTACAATGATTTAGTACAAGAATTAAAATATAAATATTAATGACAAATAGAAAGAAAATTTAAACTTCGGAGCAGCCTTTCAGTGTCGTCGGAGCCTTTTCAGAATAACACGCGAATATGAAAGTCGTAGTAGATGATTGTTTGAAGTTACTGGTCGAAGGCCTTTATATAGGCCTATTCCAGGCGCCTAGAACCCCTCTGGGCCCTTGGACCATTGCTGACATGGCGATCTATTGTCAAAACTTGATCCATCAAGTTTATCCACCTCTGGGCACCTGGAATCCCTTCGGACGCTTGGACTGTTGACGAGGGTTCGGCTAGTCATTGCACTCCCACTTAGCTTCTAGATAACTTTTTTGGTCTGGGCTCCTAGACCAGCTCTGGTCACCCCGACCACCCGGGTGCTTGCCCAAGCACCCGTTGCGAAGCTTGCTTGGGTGTCCGTACCACTTTTTGTCTCTTTCTTTCTGCAGCAAAAAGTTAGCCAAGGTATAAAAGATTGCCCTATAAAATAGAGTTAGCTCAACACAATAAGGTAGTAGTAGTAATTAGATCTTGTCTCTTCGAGACTATGATCTAGTCAAGGTCTTAGCTTAGGTTTCCCAAATGGACCTAAGCTGGATTGACGCCTACTGTTCCCTCGATTGGTACCGCGTTCTCACTGGATCTCTCCTCTAGTTGCTTACCTCTTACTTACCAACTATAGTCATTTGACTTGTCTTTGTTGTTAGGGTCGAAATGTAGCTAGAGAGGAAGGGGTGAATAGCTCGTCGCGCTCGTCGTTGCTTGCTTCTTGGTGATGATATGCAGCGGAAAGAACAAGAAACAAAAATACAACGCTAACATAAGGATTTACTTGGTATCCACCTCAAGAAGAGGTGACTAATCCAAGGATCCACACACACGAGCACTCTCCACTAATAAAAATACACATTTACGGTAACTACCGAAGGTGGAGAAGCCTTATACAAACCCACACAACAAATACAACTCACGCAAGAGGAAAATACAAGAGATACAAATAAAAACTTCTTTTTCTTATTTACTTGTTGCTTGTTGTTGCCTCTTGAACCTTGGAAGTGTGGCTACACTTGTCCCCAATAGCTTTCAAGATTTGGCTATGAGAGTGGAGAAAAACTCTAAAATCGTCGTTGTGCTCGTGTGGAGAAGAAAGCGGAAGAAGTGCACAGAAAATTGTTCGCTAACGGCTATAACCTGCGCAACAGTCTAATCCCAATCGATTGAATGACTCTCAATCGATTGGGGAGGCTTTGGATCGATCGATTGATCGATCCAGAGCGCCTCTGTGCTCTCTGGAAAGCGCTTGAATCGATTGCCCGATCGATTCAGCCTTCATCGCGTGATTTCCAGCTTCTCAATCGATCGATTGATCGATTGGAGGTTTCAATCGATCAACTAATCGATTTAGAAGCTCACTGTTCGCTCAGAAAGTCTCCCAATCGATTAACCAATCGATTAGAGAAGTTTTGATTGATTACCCAATCGATCCAGATCATTTCTGCACGAAATCGCGTCAACCAATCGATTGAACCCCCGAATCGATTGGCCAATCGATTGACAAGCAGAAAACTATGTAGAGCTTGAAATGAGCTTCGTTTCGCATCTGAGATCACCTCATTCCGATATCCGAGTCAAAATTTATGGCCTTCGGAAGTCTATTATGTCCGAACTTCCTAGTAACATGCCAACTCCCTATTGGACTTATGACCGCTAAGTGTTCGATCAACTTTTGACCCATCTGGACTTTTTCTCCTCGTGCCAAGTGTCCGGTCAACCTTGACCCACTTGGACTTACCAACTCGTGCCAAGTGTCCGGTCCTCCATGACCCACTTGGACTTCCTTCCACTAGATGTCTGGTCACCCTTGACCCATCTGGATTTTCTCGTGCCTGACTTTACTCACCAGGTCTTTCCACTGCCCGACTTCACTCATTGGTGTTGGTGCAACCTTAGGTCAAGGTTGACCTGGTTGACCCGACTCGAGTTGACGTGACTCGAGTTGTATTTTGATGTTTGACTTGGGAAGATTGTCGGTGCAACCTTAGGTCAAGGTTGACCTAGTTGAGTTGTATTTTGATGTTTGACACTCGTGGAAGAGTTGTATTCTTGATATGGGACAAGAATAGATGTTTGGGAGATTATTGGTGCAACCGTAGGTCAAGGTTGACCTGGTTGACCTGATTCGGGAAAAAGTCCAAGTATGGAGACTTGGCACTGGAAAAGTCCAAGCAGGGAGCTTGGCACGCGAAAAGTCCAAGTATGGAGACTTGGCACGGGAAAGTCCTAACTGGGATGTTAGGCAGTTGGAAAGTCCTGGTGAGTGAAGCCAGGCAGTGGAAAAGTCCTAACTGGGATGTTAGACAATGGGAAAGTCCTAACTGGGATGTTAGGCAGTTGGAAAGTCCTGGTGAGTGAAGCCAGGCAGCGAGAAAGTCCTAACTGGGATGTTAGGCAGTGTGGAAAGTCCTGGTGAGTGAAGCCAGGCAAGGGAAAATCCAGATGGATCAGGGATGATCGGACATCTGGTGTTGAGGAAAGTCCAAGTAGGTCAAAGGGATTGACCGGACACTTGGCGGGAAATTCTAGCAGGTCAAGGAAGTGACCAGATGCTAGGAATGAAGTACCAACATGTCGAGGTTGACCGAATGTTGGTTTGGAAGGCTTGGGACTTGGTTTGGGCAAAAACCAAGTCACTAGTTATCTGATCGGTCTGGTGACCGATCAGTAACCGATCAGTGTGCTACTGATCGGTATCCGATCGATGCGTGGACCGATCGGAGCTCGACGGTCGTGGCGACCGATCGTGAGACGGCGTCGCGAAGGAAGGCGAGTTGGGATCGGTGCGTGGACCGATCCATGATCGGTCCACATCGACGAGTACGCATGTCTACGTACCGATCGATCGGGGGACCGATCAGGCCTGATCGGTCGGGGACCGATCGGGCTTCGATCACGACACCGATCGTGGGGACCGATCAGGTGACAAACAGAAGCTTCACGCGCCTAGGCTGATCGGTCTGCAGACCGATCAGGGTTCTAGCCGTTGCGACGCAACGGCTAGTTTCTTCGCTGTCTTCTTCGCAGGTATAAAGGGGTCGAGAGCTGTAGCTGCACTACTACTTCTTCCTCTTCTCTTCTGCTACAGAGCTGCTGTTCTGGTGCTTGAGCTTTGTTGAGCTCTTCTTCGCAAGCTTCGCGTGAGCTTCTCGACTGGGATATCCTGCTGTTGTAGGTGTTCTGAGGAGCTGCTGCTTCAACGAAATCCAGTCGGCGAGGAGGCAAGAAAACCTGTGTTTTTACATTCATTGTTCTTGTCTTCTTGTATTTCTTGTTGTATTCCTTTCTTGCTGTTGCAAGAATATTGTGGCGAGGTTTCTCCACCCACAAGGAGTATATTGTATTAGCCGGTTTTCCGGGGACTCATCCACCGACGGATTGATAGGCTTCGTCCACCTTACGGACACGCCGAGGAGTAGGAGTTTCATCTCCGAACCTCGTTACATCGACGAGTTGAGGTTTGGTTTGTTTTGTTTTCGTTTCCTTTTGTTATTTCCGCTGCTAACCTAATTTGTAGAAAGAAACGAGCAAAGATTTGGGGTCGGCTATTCACACCCCCCCTCTCTAGCCGTACAAAGGATCCCAACAAGTGGTATCAGAGCGAGGCCACTCTTCGACGGATCAACACCCGGGGGAGCACGGGCTAGAGATGGATCTCTATGGAGAAGATATCACGATTCAACCCTTCTACGAGTCTCACGACAACTTCACGTATTGGAGTGTAAGGATGATGTATTTTCTTAGGACTAATATGTTAAATTGGTTTTGTGTACAAGAAGGATTTTCCCCTCCGATGGATGAGGAAGGAAAACCTATCAAGAAGAAGGAGTGGACGAAAGAGCAAATCCGACAATCCGAAATCAATGACGAGGTAACAAAAATTATTGAATTTGCGTTACCTAATAATGTTTTGTGCAAGATAGATAGGTACAACAACGCCAAGGAGTTGTGGAACAACTTGGCCAAGTTTCATGAAGAGAGCTCCACTTCAAGCCATGAAGAGGAGCCTAGTGAGCCAAGTAGCTCACATCATGAAGGGAGCAAATTGGAAGTTGAGGGTTACTCAACATCTAAAGAAGAAGAGGAAGTGAGTTTTTCTTCAAGATCGGAGCACGAAGAAGAAGCTTCTACCTCCGGGAGGGATGAAGAAGAGAGCATCCATTCATCCTCAACCCTAGGTAACTCAAACACTTTAAGTTCAAGTAAATTGCATATAATGTGTTTTGAGTGTAGGGAATTTGGGCACTACAAGAGTAAGTGTCCAAAGAGGGTTAGAAAGACTCCACCGGCGCCAAAAGTCAAGGAAGCCGGAGTCCCGATACGCAAGGGCAAGGAGCACGTGGTGTGTTTCCAATGCTTAAAGGGGACACTATAGGAGCCAATGTCCGAGGGGGAGGCAATCTCACAAGGACAAGAGACCGAGCACATCGATAGGGGGAGCTAAGGCAAACCCTAAGGTAATCTCTAAGGTTCATTATTGCAATTCTAATAAAACTCATGCTAGTAGTTTTGTTGCAATTATTAATAATGATAAGCATGTTAACTTTAGGAACCAATACATGTGCTTAGGAGCTAAACATGTTAGCCTAGGTAAGGATAACACTAGAAATACCAACCCTAGGATTAACGCTTCTAAAGTTAAGGAAAACCTAGGTAGAAATCCCAAGAAAACAAGACACATGCCTAGGAATATCTCAAGAGAAAATGACAAATTAAAACTTGAGGTATTAGAGAAGGAGAATCAAGTCTTGAGGTCAAGACTTGATACTTTGGAAAAGGCTCTTAAGAACTTGGAGAAGTCATCTCTAGGGTTTAAGGGTCAAAATTCAAAGCCCAAGGACAAGAAAGGTTTGGGTCACAAACCTAAGTCCCAATTGGTCAAGCCCACTTATCATAATGTTCCATTCGATTATGGAACAAAATCTAGGACTAGGAAGACCACCACCAAGGTCACAAGGGAAGTCACCCCTATAGTTGACCTTGATGAGACCCAAATGACCAAGGCTTTAAAGCCTAAGAGGGTCATTAGGAGGGTTGCTAGGGAAGTCATCCCTAGTGAATATTTAGTGAACCCAATGAGCTCAAATAGGTATTGGGTTCCTAGGAGCATCTTCTCTATCCCATAGATGGGTTAGAGAGTGTCAACTCCAATTAGAAGGGTATTTAACCCAACTTTGAGGAAATTGACACTCAAGGAGCATTTTCAAGGTTTTGAGAACTTTTGAAAATGAAATGGAATTATCATTTACTCCTTGAAGAGTAAATTGTGCCATAATTGGAAAATATCGATTTTAATCTTATTTGGCACAATTTAAGAAAACCTAGAGAAATACCATAATTGGGATTTTGGTTTTCTCTTAGGGATATATGGGCAATCTAGGGTTAGATTTTAAGTTAGCTAAGGCTAAGGATACTTAGATAGGGAATTTAGGTATTTTATTTGTGCTAACTTGCCATGATTGGTTGCCATATGTCATGCCATGACATCATATTTATTTTATTATCATTTGAAATGTCATGATAATGCTTAGGCTAGTTTATATGTCATGCTTTATTTAAGTTTTCAAACTTTATGCCATGACATCATGACATTGGCACATGTTTTTACTTATGATATCATTATATGCCATGTCATCATCTCTTGCATTATAATCAATGAAATTGATTTGAGGACAAACACATAATTTGATATTGAGATCAAATTGGTGTTTAGAAAATGCATGAGAACTTAGCCTAAGTTGACCTTAATCCATGTCTCACATCAAATTGACTTGAATGTGGTTTGATACACCTTAGATGTGTGTGAGATATTAGGATCATGAGTTAGGATCAAGGTGCATAGTCCTTGTACCTAGATGACCCTAATTCAAGAAATTAAGGATCATAGGGAAAGCTTGTGTACAAGTCATGTACATCTAGCCCTAAGATTATGGTCCTAAATTAAAAGGTTTAAAATCATTTTAAAATTGATTTGGAAAACCTTGATGAAGCCATCTTAGTGATTGCATTCATCATTGAACAAAGTGATACAAAGTTTTTGAAACTTTGAGCTATTTCAAAACTTTTCGAACTTTGTATCAAGATTTGAAAATGGAAGTTATTTTCATCTAAAACTATTTTTCCATGATAGTATATGGTATGAGGAGTGTATCCTCAAAATTTTACGATTTTTGGAATTTTCTGGAATTTATTAGGAGTTTCTGAATTTCCGGGAAGGGAAATCAGAAATCTCTGATTTCAGAGTGTGGATCGGTCACCGGACCGATCCAGGGAAGTTCTGATCGGTCTGGTGACCGATCAGTGACGATCCAGTGAGATCAGTGAAGCGTGGATCGGTCTGGGGACCGATCCAGGGGGATTCTGATCGGTCTGGGGACCGATCAGTGCGTGCCAGTTTCTGATTTTCAGCTGTTAGTCTGAAATTTCAGCTGGAAGTTGGGTTTTGTGGATTTCTAAAGGTTTGAAACTCGCCAAGACATTGTTGGTGCAATGGTCAAGGGGGAGTTGACCTTTAGGGGAAGTTTTACCTAATTGTCAAGGGGGAGTTGACTTTTAGGGGGAGTTTTTACTCCTTAAGACTTTTGAGGATTAGTGATATGGGATTATCACTAAGTTGATTGTTGAGTTTAGTATCAAGGAGGAAATTAAGAGTTTCAATGGAAGGTATGGGACTTTCATTAGGAAGAAAATCTTGACCTTGATACCCTCCTTTTTCTTTTTGATGTGTGTCAAAAAGGGAAGAGTGTTCATTGGAGAATTATTGGAGAACCCAAGTTAGGTTATCGGGTTAACCTAAGCTAGGGGAGGAATGTTCAAGGAAGAACATTGGAATTCTTTTTGATGTGTGTCAAAAAGGGGGAGAATTATTGGAGAACCCAAGTTAGGTTATCGGGTTAACCTAAGGGGAGAATGTCCAGAGAATGTTCAAGGAAGGAACATTGGACATTGGAAGATGATTGAAAACCTAAGTTAGGTTATCGGGTTAACCTAACTTGATTATGGTTTTGTCAAACATCAAAAAGGGGGAGATTGTTGGTGCAACCTTAGGTCAAGGTTGACCTGGTTGACCCGACTCGAGTTGACGTGACTCGAGTTGTATTTTGATGTTTGACTTGGGAAGATTGTCGGTGCAACCTTAGGTCAAGGTTGACCTAGTTGAGTTGTATTTTGATGTTTGACACTCGTGGAAGAGTTGTATTCTTGATATGGGACAAGAATAGATGTTTGGGAGATTATTGGTGCAACCGTAGGTCAAGGTTGACCTGGTTGACCTGATTCGGGAAAAAGTCCAAGTATGGAGACTTGGCACTGGAAAAGTCCAAGCAGGGAGCTTGGCACGCGAAAAGTCCAAGTATGGAGACTTGGCACGGGAAAGTCCTAACTGGGATGTTAGGCAGTTGGAAAGTCCTGGTGAGTGAAGCCAGGCAGTGGAAAAGTCCTAACTGGGATGTTAGGCAATGGGAAAGTCCTAACTGGGATGTTAGGCAGTTGGAAAGTCCTGGTGAGTGAAGCCAGGCAGCGAGAAAGTCCTAACTGGGATGTTAGGCAGTGTGGAAAGTCCTGGTGAGTGAAGCCGGGCAAGGGAAAATCCAGATGGATCAGGGATGATCGGACATCTGGTGTTGAGGAAAGTCCAAGTAGGTCAAAGGGATTGACCGGACACTTGGCGGGAAATTCTAGCAGGTCAAGGAAGTGACCAGATGCTAGGAATGAAGTACCAACATGTCGAGGTTGACCGAATGTTGGTTTGGAAGGCTTGGGACTTGGTTTGGGCAAAACCAAGTCACTGTTATCTGATCGATGTGGTGATCGACGTAACCGATCGATGTGCTATCGATCGGTATCGTCGATCGTGGACCGATCAGAGCTTCCGATCGGTCGTGGCGGCCGATCGGAGACGATGTCGCGGAAGGCGAGTTGGGATCGGCGTGGACCGATCCAGGTTGTCTGATCGGTCCACGCATCGATCGAGTACGCATGAATGTCTTCACGATCGATCGACGGGGGACCGATCGTAGGCCTGATCGGTCCGGGGACCGATCGGGCTTCGATCACGACACCTGATCGGTCCGGGGACCGATCGGTGACAAATGCACCTAGGCTGATCGGTCTGCAGACCGATCAGGGTTCTAGCCGTTGCGACGCAACGGCTAGTTTCTTCGCTGTCTTCTTCGCAGGTATAAAGGGGTCGAGAGCTGTAGCTGCACTACTACTTCTTCCTCTTCTCTTCTGCTACAGAGCTGCTGTTCTGGTGCTTGAGCTTTGTTGAGCTCTTCTTCGCAAGCTTCGCGTGAGCTTCTCGACTGGGATATCCTGCTGTTGTAGGTGTTCTGAGGAGCTGCTGCTTCAACGAAATCCAGTCGGCGAGGAGGCAAGAAAACCTGTGTTTTTACATTCATTGTTCTTGTCTTCTTGTATTTCTTGTTGTATTCCTTTCTTGCTGTTGCAAGAATATTGTGGCGAGGTTTCTCCACCCACAAGGAGTATATTGTATTAGCCGGTTTTCCGGGGACTCATCCACCGACGGATTGATAGGCTTCGTCCACCTTACGGACACGCCGAGGAGTAGGAGTTTCATCTCCGAACCTCGTTACATCGACGAGTTGAGGTTTGGTTTGTTTTGTTTTCGTTTCCTTTTGTTATTTCCGCTGCTAACCTAATTTGTAGAAAGAAACGAGCAAAGATTTGGGGTCGGCTATTCACACCCCCCCTCTCTAGCCGTACAAAGGATCCCAACAATTGGGACTTTCCCCTGCCTGGCTTCACTCACCAGGACTTTCACTCTGCCTAACTTCACTCATTAGGACTTCCTATCTGCCTGGCTTCATATACCAGGACTTTCATCTAACTTCACTCACTAGGGCTTTCACCTGGCTTCACTCACCAGGATTTTTCCAACTGCCTAGCTTCACTCACCAGGACTTCCCAGTCAAGTATCCAATCAGTCTTGACCTACTTGACTCTTATTCACATCTAACTAGTCAACCTTGACCAGAGGAGAATTGTACCAACAATCTCTCCAAATGAGCGATTGCACCTGCAATCTTCATATATTGTTGAACATCGAAATACAAATATCAAAACTCAAGCTTAGTCAACCAGGTCAACCTTGACCTAGGGAATATTGCACCAACAATCTTCCCCTTTTTGATGTTTGATAATACCTTTAAGTTAGGCTAATCCTATAGCCTCAACTTTCTTCATGCCAATGTATGAATGAGGGTTCTCTTCATTCTCCCGCTTTCCTAGAGGGAAAACTCCCTCTTTAGGTAATGAATACCTAACTTAAACCCTACATTCTCCCCCTATTGGCGCACATCAAAAAGAACTCTCATCTTGAAGAGTTACTCACCGTTGGTCACAACTTCACTCGTTGGATACAACACTACAATGAAGGTCCATACCCTTCATCATATCCAATGCTCACCCTTGAGCATTAACCAATCCAACAATGAAGGTCCCATACCCTTCACTGTATTAAATGCTCACCCTGGAGCATTATTCCACATTATGATGCTCATCCTAGAGCACTCACAACGACACACTGAAGATATCCACCTCCATTGTGTTTCAGTGCTCAACCTTCGCATTGTTTGTCTAAACGAAGGTTTGACCACCTTCAATGGTTTTGGAAAATAAATTTTCTTATCTTAAAAAAGTAACTCCCCTTAAAGACATGCCCGCAACTTCTGTCATTGCACCAATAATGACTTGGAATCCCTAAATCTTTAGGAAATCCAAATTTAGAAGTTTTGAGGTTCAAAAATTCAAAATTCAATAATGAAATCAAACCTCAACCTAAACTTCTACTTAGTCTTCCTTAACCAATACAATCTTATTTTCATCATGAAAACTCCCCCTAAATGTAAACAAATGTGTTTTGAGGGGTTAGGAATGGTTACCTAGACTCAACATGGTCTAAAATGCTGAAAATAGACTTTTCCAGCCAAATTCAGCACTTCAATCAATCAATGGATCGATTGAAGCAGTGTGGATCGATCCAGCGAGTTTCTGCTCGCGAGAAAACCCCTCTCAATCGATCGCCCGATTGATTGAGGCACTTCAATCGATCGGGTGATCGATTGAGGGTCTGAAAATATGAAATTCAATTTCAGTGATTTTCAAAAACTCCCCAAAAATTCTACAAAATTCTAAAAATCGTGAAAATTCGTGTAGACATTACTTAGGGTATACACTATCAAGGAAAAATAGTTTTCTATGAAAATATTTTCTATTTTCAAAGATTGACACAAAATTAGAAACTTACAAAAACTTTAGTGTTTTCTTCAAGTTTGTGTCTAACTTTTTAATGATGATTACTATCAAAAGATAGTCTTCACCAAGGTTTTCCAAAGTGTATTTGAAATCATTTTAAAAACCAATATTCAACCATGTTCTTTGGGCTCAATGCACATGACTTGTACATTAGCTTTCCTAATAATTGGAAAACACATAATTATATGTTTTGATGAAACCAAAACTCAACTAGATGCACTAAATCAACATCTTGAGTTTTGTTCATCATCCTAACATCTCACTTGTATATAATGTGCACTAAAACACATACAAGTCACCTTATAGGTCTTTGTGAGTTGTAAATTTGGTTTTGCCCTAAACTATGGATCATGCATATCTATCTAGGCATTTTAGAATTATGAACATCCACCTAGGATGTTACTTGTTAGTAAATGTCATTGTCCTTATTACAATGAAATTGAACTAATGCATGATGATTTATGACATACATCAAAATAAATAATTTTCAAAAGAAAATTTTCTATAACTACATGATGTATATATGACATGACATGATATTTTTTGTATTTTTCATAATAAAGCATGAAAGTGAAATCAAAATGAATATTTTTCAAAAGAAAATTTTCTATAACTACATGATGTATGTATGACATGACATGATATTTTTGTATTTTTCATAGTAAAGCATGAAAGTGAAATATGATGTCATGTCATATGATGGGAAAACAAAGCATGACAAATTAGCATAAGTAAAGTACCTAGATTATTTATCTAAGTATCCTTAAACCTTAGCTAACTTAAAATTTAAATCCTACATCGCCCTCATTTTCTCAAGAAAATACCAAAACCTAACTTGACATTTCTTATGTTCTTTCCTTTTTGTGCCAATTTAATTTATGTTTAATTCCTTAAATTTTGACACATCTTACTCTTCCAAAAAGTAAACATTTAATCCTTTACATTTTCAAAGGTTAACAATAGCATTGAAAATGCTCTCCGAGTGTCAACTTCATCATGGTTGGGTTAACTACCCTCCAAGTAGAGTTGACACTCTCTAACCCATCTAAGAGGTAGAGAAAATGTTCCTAGGAACTCAAAACCTATTGGTGCTCCTTGGATGCTCTAGGTACTCACTAGGGATAACTTCCCTAGATACCTTTCTAATGACCTTGTTAGGCTTCTTAGAAGCCTTGGTCACCTTCTCTAAATCAATTATAGGGATTACTTCCCTTGTGACCTTCTTAGTGACTTTCTTAGGCTTCTTAGAAGCCTTGGTCACCTTTTCTAAATCAACTCTAGGGATTGCTTCCCTTGTGACTTTCTTAGTGACTTTATTAGACTTCTTAAAAGTCTTAGTCACATTTGTCATTGCAAAGATACTCCTAGGGATAGCTTCCCTTGTATCCTTGACTTGACTCCTAGACCTAGAGTTGATTTCATAGCTATATGGAACCCTATGGTAAGAAGTTACATCCTTCTTAACCTTAGGTTTGTATCTCAAACCTCTACGACCATTGGATAGCTTTTGTACTCCTAGACCTAGGTTTTGCTCATTTTGCCCTTTTAGGATATTTTCCATCCTTTTTAGGGTCTTTTCCATTTTATCAAGTCTTAACCTCAAGATTTGATTTTCTTTCTATAAATCTCTAGATTTTGGTTTTTCATTTTGTCCTTGAACATTTCTATTTTTAGGCCTATACCTAAAATCCTTAAAGTTATTACCTAAATTCTTATCTACCTTCATAAACCTAGGCGTGGTAGTCTTAACATGAAGAGCTACATGATTTTCATGTATTCTATCATGCCTCCTATTTTTATGGTAAATATCATTAAAATGATATAAGTTCGAACTAGCATGATTTTTACCATTAGTCAAAGGAATAGGTTCAATAAATGATACCTTGGGTTTTACCTTGGAAACTCCCCCTTGACTTGCGCTTCCTCCTTTGACTTTGACCGCTTTCTTCCCCTTTGGACATTTGCTCCGATAATGCCCTTTTTGGTTACACAAGAAGCACACAATGTGCTCTTTTCTCTTCTTTGTTGTGGGGGTGGTCTCCTTGGGCTTCTCTTTTCGCTTTAGTGTCACTTGACCCTTCTTCTTAGCCAATTTAAGGCACTTACTTTTGTAGTACCCATGTTCCCTACACTCAAAACATATTGTTGGATCGAGAAGTGCTAGAGGGGGGGGGGGGTGAATAGCGCTTGTGGCTATTTCATTCGATTTAAAACATATCGAGTACATAAATGAAGCGGAAAGGAAAAGAACAAACGCTAACACAAGTTGGTTACTTGGTTCGGAGCCTGTGGCGACTCCTACTCCAAGACCCACGATCGTTGATCACTTTCGGTGGGCAACAACTATAAGCTCGGAAAATGTTATTACAAACTACGTACAATGTAAAAGCAGTAAAGAAACTTTATACTGACAACAGTATACTGAAAACTAAAGCTCCGGGTTGTCGGGATGTTATTGTAGTACTTCAGGATCGTCTTGTTAGCAGCTTGTAGCAGAGGAATAGCTTAGGATGTGATGATCTCTAGCTGCTGGTCGAGACCCTCTTATATAGGGTGTTCAAGGCGCCTCCATCAAGCTTCAGGACGCCTCCAACCCGAAATCATATCCCAAAATCAACTCTGCGATAAACCTCTGCTCGCTGCTCATTATCCACCTGAAGGCGCCTCCAACGCCATTCCAAGGCGCCTCCAAGCAGCGGTTCAAGACGCCTCCAATCCCAATAAAGGAGCTTCCAGTTCCACTTCGCAGCTAGCTTCAGCTTTGCACCCAAGGCACCTCCAAGCTCCATGGAGGCGCCTCGGACACTGTTCATCCGAGGTGTGACTTTCTCCTTTGTTCCTGTAAAATGTATTAGTCCCAAACACATACACTGCAAAACAAAGTTAGCACATAATAGTCATAGTAAATAAAATATTGACAGCCTCCGGACTGTCGGATTTCTGACCAGAAACCCTAGGTCGACCCGACGCCTACTGTTTCCTCTACAGGGAACGCACCCTCACCTACTCCTCTCAGGAGAGTTACCTGTTGCCAGTGCGATCTTCCAGATCGACTGGACTTTTGCTCAACGCTCGATGCTTCCGGACTTTCTGCTAGACTCCCGCTCCCCAACCCGTCCAGTCTTCCACCTGGTTCACGACACCAGGACTTTCCACCTAGGGTTACCACCCCCTATGACCTAGGGTTACCACCCCCTAGGGTTTTCCACCTGCCTAACCGCAGTTAGGACTTTTGCCTAAGTACACTTAGGACTTTCCTGCAAGCTCATTCAAACTGTTAGAAAACAAGTAATCTTAATTTTGAATCCCTATGCCATTATCAAAACTTGGGTTCGATCGTCGAATACTTCCCGTATCAACAATCTCCCCCTTTTTGATTATGGCAACCGAAATTTAAAGTTAAGTAAAAGACAGTAAAGAAAAGATAGTTATTGCACAAGTATAAACAAATTTATTCAAATTGACAGCACAAGCATAAGCATAAAGATATATAAGGCTCCCCCTATATAATAGCTCCTTAATTTGAATTTATGAATTTTTTAATTTTTATTTCTACTTGAATTTTTACTCTCCCTCTTTGCCATACATCAAAATACAAGGAGAGTAAAAAGAGAAACTAGAGTACTTAGGTATATTTGAAAAAGATTTTGAAAAAAATGTTTAGTCATACCTTGAAAAATACTTAGTTTTTTAGAAGAAATGTTCTTGTAAGACTTTTAGCTAAGTGAAAAAATATTTGTCATAAATCATTTCAACTTTGAAAAATAACTTAGCTAATTTTGTGATATCAAAGACTTAGTTAATTTGAAAAGCTTTTTGCTTTTTGAAAGATACTTAGTTAAATTTAGAAGTACATAAACACAATCACTTAGAAGAAATTTTCCTTGTAAAACTTTTAGCTAAGTAAATGTTAAGGATTCAGAGTAGATATTTTAAGATAACTTTAAAGGATTAAGTTTGAAAAGTAGCTTAGCAAAATTTGAAAAAGTACTTACGTAACTTTTGAGGAGCCTTTTTGAGAAAAGTTAGTTAGATTCGAAAGACTTTATGTTTGAAATAGAACTTTTCTCAAAATTTCCTAAGTTTGAAGACATTTGCTAAAAATATTTGAAAATGGCTATAGAAGTCACTTAGCTAAAATATTAATAAGCCTTTGAAAAATAGCTTAGCTTGATTTTGAATTGAAAAATATTGAATTTTAAAAAGTTCTTAAGAAAAGATAAGTTTTGAAAGATATTTAGTTTGAAGGACTTAGTTAAGTTTTAGCTGCAAAGAGGGAGGAGCTTAACTTGAAAAAATTTGAATTAATGTCATTCATTCAAATTCAAGTAGTCCTAAAGTCCAAGCATGAGTAATTTTGAAAATTAAAATTAATCATTTAATCCCCTGGGCTGAATGTCTAACCATTAGCTACTAATTGCTTACCTAGAAGGTAACAACTTTCACTTGGTTAGTCGAGTTAAGTTGAAAATCCAGTTAGATTTGACTAAGTCAGGATCACTTAACTTGATTACTGAATTTTTAGTATTTAACGCCCAGACTTACTGCGATGCACAAAAATAAGCATACTAAAGTCTAGGCTGTACCCTATGCATCTCACGCCGTTCTATGTTTATTTCAACCACAAGCAAGTTAAGCCTAGGGTGTTTGTGAGATGCTCTGACTAAAATCTAGGGGACCATGATTTCTAGGGTAAGCTCCTAGGCTAAGTCCAAAATTTGAAAAATCTAATAAAATTGGGATTTTGAAATCAACATTTTTCATAGATTTTTTTTTTTTGAAAAATACAAAAATCAGGCTGAATACGTTCTATTCTACTAAACACATTCCTATTTGTTTTCTAAGTGCATTGAACTCAAGTTCAGGTAAGGGTTTTGTGAATATGTCAGTTAGGTTTGATTTGGACTCAACATTGTTAAGTACAATATCTCCCCTAGCTACGTGATCCCTTACAAAATGATGTTTTACATCTATGTGTTTAGTCCTTGAATGGTGAATTGGGTTTTTGGTTAAATTAATTGAACTTATGTTATCAATTGATATTTTATTATTTTGATATTCTAATTGGTAGTCTTTTAGGGTATGCATCATCCATAATAATTGAGATGCACATTCTCCTAGAGCTATGTATTCAGCTTCAGTGGTAGATAGGGCAACGCAGTGTTGCTTTCTACTTAACCAACTTACTAGGCACTGACCTAGAAATTGACAACTGCCACTTGTGCTTTTTCTATCTAGTTTGCACCCAGCATAGTCTGAGTCATAATAGCCAGTTAGTTCAAGGATGCAAGTCCTAGGATACCATAGGCCTACATTTAGGATTCCCTTAATATACCTAAGTATTCTTTTAATGTGAGTTAAGTGTGACTCTTTTGCGCAAGATTGATATCTTGCACACATACCTACTTCAAAAAGAATGTCTGGTCGACTTGCAGTTAGGTACAGTAGACTTCCTATCGTACTTCGATAGTATTTCAAGTCTACTGGTTTTCCTTCTATGTCTGAGTCAATTTTAATGTTGGTGGCCATTAGTGTATTAATAATTTTTGAATTTTTCATTCCATATTTTTTTAATTAGTTCTTTAGCATATTTAGTTTGAAAAATATAGATTTCATCTCTGGTTTGTTTAATTTGTAAACCTAAGAAAAAATTAAGTTCCCCCACCAAACTCATTTCAAATTCATTTTTCATTAATTTAACAAATTCTTTTAAAAGTTTAGTGTTGGTTGAGCCAAAAATTATATCATTAACATAGATTTGGGCTATAAAAATATCTTTTTCTAAGGTTTTGATAAATAGGGTCTGATCTATTTGACCTTGGTTAAAGCCCTTGGATATTAGGTAATTAGATAATCATTCATACCATGCCCTAGGTGCTTGTTTTAGTCCATATAAGGCCTTTTTCAGTTTAAATACATGGTTTGGGTTGTCTAGGTCCTCAAATACTGGCGGTTGGCTTACATATACCTCTTCTTTAATAAACCCATTTAAGAAGGCTGACTTGACATCCATTTGGTATAACCTGAATCCTTTATGTGCTGCATAGGCCAGCAACATCCTAATGGATTCGAGTCTAGCTACTGGGGCATAGGTTTCGTCATAATCTAACCCTTCAACCTGGCGGAACCCTTTGTCTACTAGTCTGGCCTTATTTCTTACTATATCACCCTGATCATCCAATTTGTTCTTAAATACCCATTTGTTGTCAATTATGGACTTATCTATGGGTTTAGGTACAAGTTCCCAGACTTAGTTTCTATCAAATTGGGCTAACTCTTCCTACATAGCAATGATCCAGTCTGGGTCAGGAAGGGCTTCTTCTATAGTCTTCGGCTCAATCTTAGAAATAAGGGCAATCTGACTCAAGTTTCTATAAGAAGATCTAGTTATAACTCCTAGGTTTGGGTCATCCAAAATTTGGTCAGGTGGGTGAGAAGTACTTATTCTTGTTGGTCTTATACTTGGGCCAGTAATTAGTTCGTCTGGTTTACTAGTGTTAGGTTGAATTTCATCATCCTCTATGATTCTTGGGATGATGTCAACATTTTTATTTATATTAGGTGGGTTATTTTCTTCATCAAAGATTACATTAGTTGTTTCTTCAACTTTTAGGCTATTTTGGTTATAGACTCTATAGGCCCTACTGGTTGAGGAGTGCCCTAAAAATATTCCTTCGACTGATTTGGGTGTAAATTTTCCTAAGTAATCTTTAGTATTTAAAATGTGAACTTTACATCCAAATACTTTTAAATAGTTCAAGTTGGGAATTTTATTATAGTAGATTTCATAGGGGGTTTTATTGTGTAATTTGTTAATCAGAATTCTATTTTGAATATAGTTTGTTGTATTTATTACTTCGGCCCAGAATTGATGATTTAAGTTATACTCATTTAACATGGTTCTAGCGGCTTCTTGTAGGGTTCTATTTTTTCGTTCCACTAGACCGTTCTATTTTGGGGGGGGGGGGGGTTCTAGGGCATGAAAATTCATGTTTGTATCCATTGATTTTACAAAATTGGGTAAACCTATGATTTTCAAATTCACCCCCATGATCACTTCTTATTCTTTTAATTTTGGTATCTTTTTCATTTTCTGTTAACTTGCAAAAATTATTAAAAGCTTCAAAGGTTTCATCTTTTATTTATAGAAACTTTACCCAAATGAACCTAGAGTAATCATCAATTATGACTAAACAGTACTGGTTCTTGCTTAGTGACTTGGCTCCATGTGAATCAAATAGATCTAAATGTAGGAGCTCAAGTAAGAAGTCAGTTCTATCTAGATTGGTTGACTTGTGGGTTGATTTTGTTTGTTTACCTTGTTGGCAAGCTTGGCAAATTGTATTTTCTATCTTTCTTAATTTGGGTAGCCCTCTAACTAAGCTATTTCGACTCATTTTTGAAATGAGTTTGACATGAGTGTGACCCAGTCTTCTGTGCCACAAGTTGGTTTCCTCTTGTTGTGTCAAGAGACACTTTGTTGAGGATATAGGCAGGTCAATTGTGTAGATGTTATTTTTCCTAAACCCCTTAAGTATGATTTCAGGATTATAAATATTTTTAACTAAGCACCCAGAATTATCAAAAGTAACTAAGTAGTCACTATCACACAGTTGACTTATACTTAGTAAATTAAAGTTAAAATTTTCAACTAATAAAATGTTTCGAATAATGAAATCGGAACTAAGTTTGATATAACCCTTTCCGATTACCTTAAGTTTACCGTCGTTGCCGAATGCAACTGATCCTAGGTTCTTACATTTGAACTTAGTGAACTTCAACCTATCTCCAGTCATATGTCTAAAGCATCCACTATCCAACATCCATTGATCTAATTCCTACACATAAAATATTTGAATTGGATTCTTTTTGATGGATCAAAAGATAGTTTGATTGAAATAAGCTCCCTAATTTTCCATCTCACTCAATCTATGTTAACACTCAGTTATTCCTATGAGTGATTGTGAGATGGTTGAGTTTGTTTTAAGTTAAGTACCTTTTGAAGAATAATTAAGGTAATTAATTTTGAGAAATTTTAAGTAATTTTTTTTTAAAAAAAAACTTTAAGTTAATTAATTTGAAAAACTTTAAGTTAATTAATTTGAAAAACTTTAAGTTAATTATTTTGAAATTTTAATTTAATTTACTTTGATTTTAACTTAATTTTAATTTAATTTAATTTTTAATTTTTAATTTAATTTAATTTAATTTGAATTTTATTTAATTTAATTTAATTTTAATTTAATTTAATTTAATTTAATTTAATTTAATTTAATTTTTAATTTAATTTAATTTTTAATTTAATTGAATTGAATTTAATTTAATTTGAATTTTATTTAATTGAATTAAATTGAATTGAATTTAATTTTATTTAATTTAATCTTTAATTTAATTTAATTTAATTTTCAATTTAATTTAATTTAATTTAATTGAATTTTAATTTTATTTAATTCTTAATCATTTCACCTTAATTAAATTTTATAATCAGGAAATCTTATAATTTTGTGAGATGAATTAGGTTCAATTTTAGGATTTGGTTTAACTTTGTGTTAGATTCAGGTTTAGCTTTGAGCTCAACAAATAGACATTTTTCGGATAAACTTCTGAGCTATGGTGAGTCACTTGGACATCATTAAAATAACCATGCCTTCAAGGTTTTCCAAATAGTCCTATCCACTGAACTTAATACAAAACCTTTGTCTAACTGGTTAGGATCCATAAAGGGTAGCTTCGGTTAGTTCCACTTAGCCAAATGCACCAGGTCAAAGTCATATCTTCCTAGACATGCATAGACTAAACTTCCCTAAAGTACTATTATCCAAAATTTCACCAGTACCATAGGTCAAGTTAAACTTGTTCCCTTTCTAATTAGTTTTAATTACCCTGTCGGGTAGCTTGGTTTGGGTTACCCTGCCGAGTAAGTTAGTTTTGGAGGTGCTAGCTATTCTGGAGCCTCCACCTAAATTATTGATAATTTTATATATTTTTATTTAATTTATAGATTAGATTAAATTTTTAATTATATTTTAATTATGTTCTTTTAATGATTTATCTGTTTATTAAGACAGTTTTTCTTTTGTCTCCCCTTGGATCATAGCCTTGATATGGTCTATCAAGATAATGTATTTGATCCTTGGGAATCTAATATTGACCAAGTCCAACTTGATTAACTAAGTTGGACTTGGGTACCCATGCTTGGATTGTCTTACTATTAGGTCTGTTGACTAAGGTTATATAGGATCGATATTTCTTTTTGGTCTTAAAACCTAATCCAGATCTGCTGTAAACGACTCTTTGTGTCCCAAGAATTAGGTCAAGGTTCTTGGAACCCAAAGAAAACCATTCCAATGTCTTCTTCAAATCCTTGACCTGAGTTTTTAGACTAGAATTTTCTTCCTCAAGCTTTTGGACTTGAGTTGAATTTTCAGTCTGAACTGGGTCAGGCAAGGGTTTGGAGTTAGTCACTTCTTTAAGGATTGCTACCTCCTTTAGAAGTGACTTGATCCGAATATTGGATTTTGCTAATTTACATAATAAATAATTAACCAAATTGTTTAAACGTGGAATACTTACAGTGGGGTCAGGCCCTTCGGAAACGAATACGGATCTGTGGCTTCTTTCCGATTCAGTTTCCAATTCGCTCTCGCTCTCGGACATATTGATCTGGTCCCGGGCCATCAGTGCAAGAAGACTCGTCGGATCGAGTTCGTCATTGTCGTCTTCTGAGGAAGATTCTTCGCATGTTACCTTCAGGACCTTTTTCTTTCTTTGTTTCTTTACCTCCTTTTGGTTGGGACAGTTGGTCTTGATGTGCCCCTTCTGGTTGCATCCATAACACGTCACTTCAAATTTTACCTTGGAGCTTGATTGGGCTTCCTTGGACTGAACTGCCTTCTTGAGGTCCTTCTTGTTGAACCCCTTCTTCTTGTAGAGCTTCTTTACAAGGTTGGCGAGTTCAGCCGTTAGCTCGTCGTCTTCATCGTCTGAGTCAGGTTCTTCATCTGATTCTGGTTCGGTTCTACACTTTGGTCTTGGTTCGCGTGTTCTGCTTGTACCTACAACCAAAGCAATGCCCTTCTCGGTTGGGTGTGCATTAGTCTGCTCATGTAATTCAAACTCAGAGAATAACTCATCTAATTTTATAGAAGATAAATCCTTGGAGACTTTGTAGGCATCTACCATTGATGCCCACAATGTACTCCTCGGAAACGCGTTGAGAGTGTACCTTATTATATCTATGTTCTCAACCTTTTGCCTGATCGCGTGGAGGGAGTTGAGAATATCTTGAATGCGTGCGTGGAGTTGACTTGCTGTCTCTCCTTCCTGTATTTTGAGATTATATAATTTATTAAACAATAAATCTCTCTTGCTTACCTTGGTGTCGGAGGTGCCCTCATACAGTTCAATCAGCTTTTCCCATAGCTCTTTTGTGGTTGAAAACGGACCAACTCTGTTGAGCTCCTCCTTGGTCAGCCCACACTAAAGGGTGCAGGTCGCTCTGGCATTGGCTTCCACCTTCTTGATTAGAGCTGGTTCCCAGTTCTCGCAGGGTGTAGGCTTGCCGTCTTCATCAGTTGGCAGTTGGAATCTAGTCTTGACGATCATCCACATCTCGAACTGGTTCTTTAGGAAATTTTTCATTCGTCCCTTCCAGTACCCAAAATCTTCTTCAGTGAAGAGCAGGGGACGAACGGTGTTGTATCCTTCTTGCTGGGCCATTTAGTTAATATGCAAGTACAGAATAGAACGAGATGTCTCAAGACTAGGTCTTGGATTAGTAGTGCGGGAATAAAGTTAAAATAACGAGCTCGAGTGGTGTTGCACCAATTTCGAACAAAAAAAATGATTTGTAAAAAGAATTAGAATGTAACTATTAAGCTAATTCTAATTGACTCCGTAAAATTGAAAATAACCACAAAAAAAATATACTTGATTGGTGGTTGCACCAAATCGAAGCGACCCCGCTCTGATACCAATTGTTGGATCGAGAAGTGCTAGAGGGGGGGGGGGGTGAATAGCGCTCGTGGCTATTTTGTTCGATTTAAAACGTATCGAGTAGATAAACGCAGCGCAAAGGAAAAGAACAAACGCTAACACAAGTTGGTTACTTGGTTCGGAGCCTGTGGTGACTCCTACTCCAAGGCCCGCGATGGTTGATCGCTTCCGGTGGACAACAACTATAAGCTCGGAAAATATTATTACAAACTACGTACAATGTAAAAGCAGTAAAGAAACTTTATAACAACAACAGTATACTGAAAACTAAAGCTCCGGGTTGTCGGGATGTTGTTGCAGTACTTCGGGATCGTCTCGTTAGCAGCTTGTAGTAGAGGAATAGCTTAGGATGTAATGATCTCTAGTTGTTGGTCGAGACCCTCTTATATAGGGTGTTTAAGGCGCCTCCATCAAGCTTCAGGGCACCTCCAACCCGAAATCATATCCCGAAATCAACTCTGCGATAAGCCTCTGCTCGCTGCTCGTTATCCACCTGAAGGTGCCTCCAACGCCGTTCCAAGGCGCCTGCAATCCCCATGAAGGCGCCTCCAGCTCCACTTCCCAGCCAGCTTCAGCCTTGCACCCGAGGCACCTCCAAGCTCCATGGAAGCGCCTCGGACACTGTTTATCCGAGGTGTGACTTGCTCCTTTATTCCTGCAAAATGTGTTAGTTCCAAACACTTACCCTACAAAATAAAGTTAGCACATAATATTCATAGTAAATAAAATATTGACAGTCTCCTGACTGTCCGGGTCTGACTTCTGATTTCTGACCGGAAACCCTAAGTCGACTCGACGCCTACTGTTCCCTCTACAGGGAACGCGCCCTCACCTACTCCTCTCAGGAGAGTTACCTGTTTCCAGTGTGATCCTCCAGATCGACTAGACTTTTGCTCAGCGCTCGATGCTTCCGGACTTTCTGCTGGACGCCCGCTCCCCGACCCGTCCAGTCTTCCACCTGGTTCGCGACACCAGGACTTTCCACCTAGGGTTACCACCCCCTATTACTTTTGCCTCATAGGGTTACCACCCCCTATGATCTAGGGTTACCACCCCCTAGGGTTTTCCACCTGTCTAACCGCAGTTAGGACTTTTGCCTAAGTACACTTAGGACTTTCCTGCAAGCTCATTCAAACTGTTAGAAAATAAGTCATCTTAATTTTGAATCCCTTTGCTATTATCAAAACTTGGGTTCGATCGTCGGGTGCTACCCGCATCAACACATATAATATGATTTTTATTTTTAATTGAAACATTTATACCATCACATGTAGGGATGACACTCGATCCTCCATTTGATGTCTCTTGATTTTTGGAGGATGCATCATCTTCTTCTCCACTTGACTCGGATGTAGAAGCTTCTCCTTCTTCTTGATCCGATGTCAATGAAGGTTGCTCCCCCTCAATCCTAGAGGTGGAGGCTTCTTCATCTTCATCTTGTACATGGAAAAAAGAGTATGCTCCCTGTTTGCCCTTTTTGTTGCATTCCTTTGAAGATGAAGCTTCTTGGACTTCTTCAAAGGTTGAGCATCTCTCAACTTTGGAGTTATCTTCCTCTTGATCTTGATCCAATGAGTCACCATTTTTGGATTCTTCTTGATTTTGTACAGTGGAGGGGACCTCATGGATTTTTGTCAATTTGCTCCATAGCTCTTTGGCGTCTTCAAATTCTCCAATTTTCTCCAAGATGTTGCTCGGGAATAGATTAACCAATGGCTTGGTCACTTTATCATTGGCCTCACATCTTTGAATTTTCTCTTGGCTCCACTTGCTCTTGTTGAGGATCTTTCCTTTTGAATCCTTTGGAGCTTCGAAGCCTTCCATTAGAGCAAACCATTGCTCTATCTCCATCATAAGGAAATTTTTGATTCTTGATTTCCAAGAATCAAAGCTTGTTGATATGAATGGTGGAGGAACTCTTGTGTCGAATCCGAGCCCATCTCGGAATTCCATCTTGAAGTTGAGCTCTTGATGAATTCTTTGACTTGATGAATTTTGCTCCAACTTCTTCACCCTCTAGCCTTTTTGCCCATTCCGGCGATGATTCTGGTAAAGAGCGACCTCGCTCTGATACCACTTGTTAGGGTCGAAATATAGCTAGAGGGGGGGGGGGGTGAATAGCTCGTCGCGCTCGTCGTTGCTTGCTTCTTGGTGATGATATGCAGCGGAAAGAACAAGAAACAAAAATACAACGCTTACACAAGGATTTACTTGGTATCCACCTCAAGAAGAAGTGACTAATCCAAGGATCCACACACACGAGCACTCTCCACTAATAAAAACACTCCTTTACGGTAACTACCAAAGGCGGAGAAGCCTTGTACAAACCCACACAACAAATACAACTCACGCAAGAGGAAAATACAAGAGATACAAATAAAAACTTCTTTTTTTTGCTTAATTGTTGTTTGTTGTTGCCTCTTGAACCTTGGAAGTGTGGCTACACTTGTCCCCAAGAGCTTTCAAGATCTGGTTATGAGAGTGGATAAAAACTCTGAAATCGTCGTTGTGCTCGCGTGGAGAAGAAAGCCGAAGAAGTGCGCAGAAAATCGCTCGCTAATGGCTATAACCTGTGCAACAGTCGAATCCCAATCGATTGAATGACTCTCAATCGATTGGGGAGGCTTTGGATCGATCGATTGATTGATCCAGGGCGCCTATGTGCTCTATGGAAAGCGGTTGAATCGATTGCCCGATCGATTCAGCCTTTATCACGCGATTTCCAGCTTCCCAATCGATCGGTTGATCGATTGGAGGTTTCAATCGATCAACTGATCGACAATCGATTGGGAAAGTTTTGATCGATTATCCAATCGATCCAGACCATTTTTGCACGAAATCGCGTCAACCAATCGATTGAACCCCCCAATCAATTGGTCAATCGATTGGCAAGCAGAAAACTGTGTAGAGCTTGAAATGAGCTTCGTTTCGCATATGAGATCACCTCATTCCGATATCCGAGTCAAAATTTATGACCTTCGGAAGTTTACTACGTTCGAACTTCCTAGTTCCATGCCAACTCCCTATTGGACTTACGACCGCTAAGTGTTCAATCAACTTTTGACCCATCTGGACTTTTTCTCCTCGTGCCAAGTGTTCGGTCAACCTTGACCCACTTAGACTTACCAACTCGTGCGAAGTGTCCGGTCCTCCATGACCCACTTGGACTTCCTTCCACCAGATGTCTGGTCACCCTTGACCCATCTGGATTTTCTCTTGCCTGGCTTTACTCATCAGGTCTTTCCACTGCCCGGCTTCACTCACCGGGACTTTCCCCTGCATGACTTCACTCACCAAGACTTTCACTCTGCCTATCTTTACTCACTAGGACTTCCCATCTGCCTGGCTTCACACACCAGGACTTTCACCTACCTTCACTCACTAAGGCTTTCATCTGGCTTCACTCACCAGGATTTTTCCAACTGCCTGGTTTCACTCACCAAGACTTCCCAGTCAAGTATCCAGTCAGTCTTGACCTACTTGACTCTTCTTCACATCTAACTGGTCAACCTTGCCCAGAGGAGAATTGTACTAACAATCTCCCCATATGAACGATTGCACCTACAATCTCCATGTATTGTCAAACATCAAAACCCAAATATCAAGACTCAAGTTTGAGCCTTCTCAAGCTTAGTCAACTAGGTCAACCTTGACCTACGGAATATTACACCAACATTTGACCCACCAAGTCTTCCCGCCAATTGTGAAGTTTACAGACCCAACTACACTTCGACCGGTTGTCAGGTCCTGCTGACCCAACCAGACTTCTCACCAAATTTTGGGTCCCGCAGACCTATCTGGAATTCGCACCAGCTATCGGGTCCCACAGACCTAGTTAGATTTCAATATAAAGTCAGGTCTTCTAGACCTATCAACTCCTACACACTTAGTTAAATAATTAGATCATAAATATTCTAACTTTAATCAATTATCATTCATCAAAATTTGAATTAGATCATTAGTACAAATTATACCAATGGTTAGAAGTTGATATATTCAAGAGTTGAGTGTGATTGGAAATGGATCTGGTCGATCAAAAATGGATTTGGCTTACCTTAATGCATGTGGAGATCAAATCTAGATGAGAGGGTCAAAGATTCGAATTGATCAAGGATATAATAGATTGGAAGGTTGCCACATCAATAGATTTTGATAGAAGAGACCTATTCATCGATGTGGGCGACGGACTGACTTAGCAATGTCTGTTTAACCAAAAGTGCTTCTAGTCGACTAAAATAGTGACATGTCAACAAACTCGACTATTGAAGACAAAGACTATTAAAAGACCAAGAGCATTGAAGAGAGGACATACACACTTGAATATACTTATATTGCTATCCTTTTATTGTGCATAGATTATATATATTTTTATGCATTCTTAACACACATTTACTCGTATTTCATGAGTATGATTTATGTTATCACACCCTATTTTATTATTATATTAGCATAATTATTCTTTTTGTTCGAAGATCTACTCTTTGTATATTTTTATTGACATGATATATTTTGGAGTGAAAACGGAGCAAAAATGAACGTTGGAGCAGCTTTGGAGGAAAAATAGCAAACATGGTCGTGCCCCCTTGACACGATTGTGTTTCATCAATTGACATGGTCGTGTCTCCTAGGAGCCGGCCAAAGCCTATCCAGAAACATACATGGTATGACTGTGTCTCTTTCTACCAGGACCAAAGCTAGGGTTATGCCCCTTAGATATAGTCGTTCTTCATTTCAACAAGCTGCACGGGCAGGCCATGCCCTAAAGGCACGATTGTGCTTCATTTTCCAGAGATTCCCATGGCCCGACAGTGCCTCTTTTTCTTGTGGCTTACACATCATGGTTGTACCCTTTAGGCACGGTCATGTAGTGTAGAGGTAGGGTTGTGTCCCCTGCCTATAAAAGGAGATCTTCTTCCCCTTTTGAAAAAGAGGAAGAGTTTTCCCTAATAGGGAAACCCATGAGGTCCAGATCCATATAAGATTCCAGCAATTCATTAACAATCCAAGGGCATTTTCAGTGATCTGTTCATCTTCCTAGGAAGGATCTCCTTCCCAAAGACTTTTATTCATTCGAATAAGCTTTCTATTCTCTTCTCTCCCAGATTTGAGTTGTAGAATACTATTCTTGATGTCTTTGGGTTCTATTTTCCTTGTTATGGAGTAGTTCTTTAAATTCTATGATGTAGGGAGTAATTGTAATGTGATGTTGATATATACACTATGGATTTGCCAATTTCTTAGTTCAATGACATGTTTATGCCTTGTTCTTATTTGATTAAATATGTGCGTGTGTGTGTGTGATGAATATTTGTTATATGTGTGTTTGATTGAATGGATGTAAAGGTTGGTCACCATGTAGGGAAGATGTTCTAGATTGTATGACCGAGGGTCCTTAGTAATAGAGGGTATCCCTTTAACCAAACCTTCTAGAGTATCATCTTAAAATTGAGGTCAATTTTTTGCAAGAAATTATCTAATTAGAGCTTAATGGACTTGCCCCTATTCTATGTTAGGAAGTGATCTATGTAATTTAGACTGTATGATAGGTAGACCCTCATGTGATAGAGGATATCCCTTTAACTAAACTTTCTATGTTATCTTGTCCACTTAATGACATTGAAATCCAACAAGATAAACACTCTAGTGCAACCATCTTGGGGTTGTACCAGTATTTAGTTAGAATCTCTACAAGAGTATAAACATATAGGGTAGGAGATGAATAATTTATAGTACATCAACTAGCATTATGATGAAACTGAAATCCTAGAATCGTTCCCCAACCAACTTTTCATTCTCACTTGCATCCTTCGGACCTCTTGCTCTCAACTCTCTCTCTCACGCGTGCATTCATGACATCACCAATCTCTTTAGTCTAGATAACTTACTTCACAGATTCAGCTAGTGCTTAATTCACAGTTCCTATAGGATCAATATTTTATTACTTGATGATATAACCATACACTTGCGATCGTACAATAAATTTTTGATATCATTGTCAGAGACTGTTTGTGATTGACATTAGTTGAAAAGTGATTTACTTACTCTAGATACTTTCCTTTTTGTTAATAAAATTCTACATTTATTCATTTTGTAAATATCTCGCAATTCAATTTCCTTTTCAAATTCTACTTCTATGTTCTTGCTTTTAAATTCTATATATTTTTATTTATAAATAATTATCTATAATGGTACACAGGTCTTTGAAAAATTATGTTGCTCCTAAGTCTAAAAGAAAATTGAGTCCTATTATATCACCACAAATTTATGATCTCGATTTTATGATTGACCTGATATTTATTTTCAAAATTCAAGAAAATCAATTTGGTGAGTCAGAATATGAAAATCTACATCTTATATAATTCTATAAATATTGTAATATATTTTGAAATATGAAGGGGTTCCTATAAATATTATTTTGTTACTGGTCTTTCCTTTTAGCTTCAGAGACTCATCTAGAACTTGGGACAATGATTAAATTAGGTCAAAATTAATTTAGTTTTGAATAATTATTGATTAATTAAAAATTGATTTTGTGAAATTGATTAATTGTGAATAATTATTATTTCAATTAATTAAATTAATATTGATTGATTATGATTAATTAATTTTGAATTAATTAAGTTTTTAATTGAGAATTAATGAATTTTAGTTTAATTATTATTCGGATTAAAATTAATTTTCATTGAATTTAAAAATGTTGAGTGGCCTTGTTAATTATTCGGATTTAAGTTAATGTTAATTAATTTTGAATTAAATTCAGATTTAATTAAATTAAAGTTAATCGTTAAAGTTAATTTCGAATTAAAATTGACTAATTAATTTAGAATTAAAATTTATTGGATTAAACTAAAATTACTTGAATTTAATTAGTTTTGGATTAATTGAGTTGATTAAGTCAATTATTGAAAATTAATGTTTATGAGTTAAAAAATTATTTTTGGATTTATTATTAATTATTATTTTAATTATTATTAATTTATTAATTAATTTTCATTGAATTTACAAATGTTGAGTGACCTTGTGCTAGATTTAAACTTAGTTTTTGGGTTTATTAAAAAATATTTATAGAGGAAGTTTTTATGTTATGGTGAATTACAAAACATTATTAAAGTAATCTTTTCCAAAACAACTAATCCAAATAACTTAATATTAGGTTTGGTCTAATTAACTTATATTTTACTAGAATAACTTCAAATAGATCCACTCAGGGTTGCCTCTAGATTTCCAATGGCATGGTGAAAAACAAGAAAAAACTATGTTTAGGGAGATAGAAATAGTAAAAAGCTAGTGAAGGAAGGAGAAAAGACTTAGGTGGTGTTTGGTTTAGAGATTTGGGAATGAAGGAATGGATTCATTCCCAAATCTTGTGTTTGGTTGATGGGAATGGAATCAAGATTTTGGAATGAAACCCAAAAATTTGGATATGGATGAAACCCACCACTCCCTTGGGTTTTGATGGAATGAGAATAAAAATTAAGTTTTGGATGAAAATACCCTTAGTATATTTGTTCAATTTTTCTTTCATTTCATCCTCTCTCCTTGTTCTTTCTCATCATACTTTCTCTCTCCTCATTTTATCATCACATTTTCTCTCTCAACATACTTTCTCTCTCCTTATTCTCTCTCATCACACATTCTTTACCATTTTCTCTTTGTATTCTCTCTCATCACACACACTCTCTCATATTTTCTCTCTCTTCATTCTCTTCTCATTTTTTCATCATACTTTTTGTCTCATCATTCTTTCTCTCTTCAATCTCTCTTACCATACTTTCTCTCCATATTTTATCTCATCACACTTTCTCTCTCTTCATTCTCTTCCATCACACTCTCTCTCCTCATTCTCTCTCATCACACATTCTCTATCATTTTCTCTCTGTATTCTCTCTCATCACACACACACTCTCTCTTCATTCTCTCATTTTTTTCATCATACTTTCCCTCTCCTCAATCTCTCTTACCATACTCTCTCTACATATTTTCCCTCATCACACTTTCTCTCTCTTCATTCTCTTCCATCACACTCTCTCTTCTCATTTTCTCTCATCACACTTTCTCTCTCTTCATTTTTTTCCCATCACACTTTCTCTCTCATCACATTTTCTCATCATACTTTTTCTTCTCAATCTCTCATTTTCTCTCATCATACTTTCTCTCTCTTTATTTTTTCCCATCACTCTTTCTCTCTCAACACATTTTCTCTCTCATCATACTTTTTCTCTTCTCAATCTCTCCTATCACACTTTCTCTCCTCATTTTCTCTCATCACACTTTCTCTTTCATCACACTTTCTATCTCATCATTCTCTCTCATCATATATTTCTCTCACATTCAACTTTATCTTCCATCTAATTTTTTCTCTTATTTTCCTCTAAGGGTAAAAAAGGAAATTTAAGTTCATTCCGATTGAAAACATTCAACTAACCAAACATTATTTTTATGAATAATACCCAAGCTCATACTTATTCCCATTCCATAATACTATAATACCCATTTCCATTCCGATTCTTAGGAGAGAACCAAACGCCACCTTAGACTACTCCGTGTTTTGGGACACTTTTATAAAAAAAAACATAACTTTTAAGAATTTATATTTATATCCTTTTTAATTTATTTTTTTTCGAACATGGTCACTCCTTGTTTTGTTAATATTTACTTTAAAAATATATATATAAATTATAAAAAAGAGGGCCCACCTTTTCAATTTAATTTTTTTAATGAACACATTTTGTTAACATTTACTAAAATAATGTTAAAAAATTATAAAAAAATAACCTAAGGATCGATTCTAGATCCACTGATCTAGTGCATCAGGTAGAATACATATGATTCAACTTAGACATGTATTCAATAAAATTTTTTTTAATTTACTATCATCTCAATCTATTCCGATGTTAGATTGTCAAGGTTAGTTAAACTTTTTTCATATCTAACTATTCTAATTATCAAAAGAAAACATTACAAAAAAATTAGTTTTTGCGATGAAAATCAAAGGAAAATTCATCTTAAAAATTTTTTACGACAAATTCTACAATTTTTTTTTATTGCAAATAAAGCATCACAAAATTTTACGATGAAATAAATATAAATTTGTCACAAAATTTACGACGAAAACTATTTTCATTGTAAAATTCATCACAAATTAGCGACGAAAACAATTTTCATCATAAAACTACGACTTTATAATTTATGCACTGATCTACGAAGAAAATGTTTTTCATCACACATCAGCGATGAAAATATTTTCAACGTTGATTAGCGTAAAATTTCTAATCGCCATTTTACAACGTAAATTGATTTCGTCATCGATTTGCAATGAATTTTATGATGAAAACAATTTTCATTATAAATTTTGTAACGAATTTTGCAACAAATTATTTCGTTGCAAATTGGTAAATTTTACAACTAGAGTTTTTGTTGCAAAATATGTTGCAATAAACTAGCAATTTTTTTAACACAAGAATGATTAAATCGATACATCATCATTCTCTTTGGGGCAAAACAACAAGTGTATAGTCACTTGGTGGTTTCGACCACTAAGAGAAAATCTTCGCAAACGAGTTGGTCTCGACCAAATCGGCGATCTAAATGATTTTATGTACTGTAAGGTCTATGTACACTCACAAAAATTAATTTTGTGAGTAGGGGTGCTGCCCCTAACCTCGCAAGGGGAGTTGTTACTTGACCTTGACCGAAAAATCAACAAACTAGACCGCCGCGAAGTTGCGGCTCATAAAGGGTTGTTAGAATAGCAGTAAATTTATGAAAATTTATGAAAAATGCATATTTTGAATATGTGTATGATGTGCTCATGGTTATGGCCCAAAAGACCCAATATGATTAGAAATTATGTGTTGTAATTCATAATACGGCCTGCGAGTCATCATTTGATTATGAGTGTTGTATTTTGTTACACGACATGTGTGTCGTGCCCTCCTTCTTTTATATTCCTATTGTAAAATAGTTTTAGACTCGAATGTAACTCGAGTTTTACTTTTGTGATGTACAATTGAAGATGGAGTTACAAGAAGGAAGCCGACAACACAAGGTGGTCAAATGAAGACCTTACAGAAGGTGCTATCCCTAGGTTGACCATTCGATCTTCTCTTTGGCTAGAGAGGATCGTAGAAGGGCCATAACCATGTCACATTATCTTGAATTCTTTGTGTGTATGTGATGCATGCTAATGTAGGGAAATTAGTGCCTTAGCTTAATGCGTATATGATATGAATTCACGATTAGATTAGATCTTAATCAAATCAACTCAAAATATCTACCATGTTTTGATACTCATCACTACCTCGATCATTTGTTGTTGTTGAATCTGCCAAAGCAGAGCAACGCATATTATCTTGGTAGAGTGTGGAGGGACAATCTTGGTCCCGCCTATCAAAGCTTGGGTGAATACAAACTCAATTAGATTGAGTATAACTAGTTAACTCTATTTGATCGGGTATAACTATAAGCATTTTCCAACGGTTGGAAGGTTGGATACAAATCACATTTATACTAAATATTGGGTGATTTAGCCAAAGCTAACTCAAGTTTTAGTATAAATGAGGATCTTGATCGTATAAACAAGAGTTGCATAGAGATGTAATTGATAATTCGTTATCTACCAATCATACTAAGTCTTGGGCGATTTAGCCAAAGCTAACTCAAGTCATAGTATGATGTGGATCTTGTCCCATGAGAATTTTAGCTAATCGGTAAGAATCTAGTAGTGTGGTTTGACCACATCTATGACTTGATTCTATAAAAGCTCTATAATTCAGTGGGAGCATCATTTAGTTAAAGGCTTAATTAAATGATAAATGGAATATGATATTTACTTTCTGCATTATTTTTGTTGTAGATTGTCATGTCGACAAACACGAACACCTTCTCCCTGCATTCTGTCCTTGACAAGGACAAGCTCAATGGAGCTAATTTCCTGGACTAGTATAGGAATCTGAGAATTGTTCTCACACAAGAAAGAAAATTGTACGTCCTGGAGCAGCCCATTCCCGAGGCACCTCCTGCCACTGCCACGCGAGCTGACCGAGATGCTTATAAGAAGCATCAATATGATTCATTAGATGTGTCATGCCTCATGCTCGCGACCAAGAACTCGAGCTTTAGAAGCAACACGAGTTGATGTCTGCTTATGATATGGTTGAACATCTTCATCAACTATATCAAGGACAAGCGAAGCACAAGAGATTCGAGATCTCCAAGACACTGTTTCAGTGCAAGATGCAAGATGGGACTCCCGTAGGTCCATATGTGCTCAAGATGATTGGGTACATAGAAAACCTACAGAGGCTGGGATTCCCACTTGGCCAAGAACTGGCCACTGACTTGATCTTGCAATCCTTGCCAGAGAGCTATAGTCAATTTGTCATGAATTACAACATAAATGAAATTGACAAGTCACTGCCTGAGCTGCTAAGCATGTTAAGAACTGCTGTGCTCAACCTTAAGAAGGTAAAGCCCAACTCCATTTTGATGGTGCAAAAGCATAAAGGCAAGGGCAAGCCTAAAGGTAAGGGAAAGTCCCAAGCCAAGGGCAAAGGCAAGGTAATGAAACCTAAAGGAGGGGTTGCCTGTTGGTGCGGGAAGCATCCGACGATCGAACCTTAGTTTTGTTAATGACAAAGGGATTCAAAGTTAAGTTTAATTGTTATCTAATGTGTATGACTGAGTGTTTCAGGAAAGTCCTAGCTGCGGTTAGGCAAGGTGAAAACCCTAGGGGGTGGTAACCCTAGGTTGTCCTAGGGGGTGGTAACCCTAGGTGGAGAAAAGTCCTAGTTACGGTTAGGCAAAAGGAAAACCCTAGGGGGCGGTAACCCTAGGTCATAGGGGGTGGTAACCCTATGCGGGAAGTCTTGGCGGGTCGGCGCTTCGGGCAAAAATCCTAGGGGGTGGTAACCCTAGGTTAAAATCCTGGTGTCGCGAACCGGGTAGAAGACTGGATGGGTCGAGGACCGGACATCCAGCATGAAGACCGGAAGCATCGGACGCTGAGCAAAAGTCCAGTCGATCTGGAGGATCGCACTGGCAAAAAGTAAAATCTCCTGAGTGGAGTAGGTGAGGACGTGTTCCAGATAGAGGGAACAGTAGGCGTCGGGTCGACCTAGGGTTTTCGGTCGGAAACTAGAAGTCAGACCCGGTCAGTCCGATGACTGACAATTTTATTTATCGTGTTATCTTTTTGTGTTCTAACTCTATTTTGCAGGTAACTAACAGTTTTATGCAGGGTTAGAACTTACCAGGATCGGTCGACCGAACCTTGGGATCGATCGACCGAACCTCCAAGCTACCAGATCAGATCTCCAGAAGTTGGACCGGGCTCGACCAGGGATCGATCGACCGGACCTCGGGATCGGTCGACCGAACCTGGGATAGGTGTCGACTGGATCAAGCCGAGGTGTGCGGGTCAGAGGAGACTGATCGGTCGATCAACCTCAGGATCGGTCGACCGAACGCAGGGATAGAGTTTGACCAGATCGAAGCGGAGCGACAGATCGACGGATCAGATGCGGTGGAGATCATCTAATCGGTCGACCGAACGTGAGGATCGGTCGACCGATCCGCTTCGGGTCAAAGCTGATCCCGAGACTTGGGGATCTGGATCAGACCTTGCAGAGCTATAAAAGGAGGCCTCGAGGTGCAGCTCAGATCATCGAACTTCGAATAGAAAACTCTGCTCTTCCGTATACTGCTGCTAAACACCTCAACAACGCTCTGCTACTCCAACGAATCACTCCAAAGTTCTCTATTCTCTTTTTCGTTGGTATAGTTTCTTTACTGCACTTACTTGTAATTAGTCACTTGTAAAGATTTGTGCTATATAGTTGTTGCCCACCGAAAGAGGTCAAGGACCGCTGGCCTTCAAGTAGGAGTCGAAATAGGCTCCGAACGAAGTAAATCAATTGTGTCTTTGTATTTGCTTTACTTTTCATTTCCGCTGCGTTACTTTAGTTACTCGAACGATTTCCGTAAATTGCTAAAATAGCCACGAGCGCTATTCACCCCCCCCCCCCTCTAGCGCTTTCGATCCATCAATTGGTATCAGAGCGGGGTCATTTTGAATCGGTGCAACCACCATTCAAAATAATTTTTCGTGGTATTTTCAGATTTTTCGGAGTCAATTAGAATTTAGCTTTATAGCTACATTTTAATTCTTTTCTCAAATCGGTTTCTACTCGAGGTTGGTGCAACACCACCCGAGTTCGTGTTCTATTTTCTTCTTCCCGCACTACTAATCCAGGACCAAGTCCTGGGATTTTCTTGTTGTTTATTTTTTATAGTTGATCTAAAATGGCCCTTCAAAAAGGCTACAGTACAGCCCGCCCCCCCACTATTCACCAGAGACGACTTCGGGTACTGGAAGGGTCGGATGGAGGCATATCTCCAGACTCATTTCGAAGTCTGGATGATTGTCAAAACCGGATTCCAAATACCAACTGATAGCGCCGGCAAACCACTACCATACAAGGACTAGGACGCATCTCTGATTAAGAAGGTGGAAGCCAATGCCAAGGCGACCTGCACCCTCCAGTGTGGCCTATCAAAAGAAGAACTCAACCGCGTTGGCCCCTTCAATAGTGCCAAGGAGCTGTGGGAGAAACTCATTGAACTTCATGAAGGGACGTCCGACACCAAAGTAAGTAAAAGAGACTTAATTTTCAATAAATTATTTAATATTAAACTGCAGGAAGGTGAGATAGCTGCCCAACTCCATGCCCGGATTCAAGATCTGCTCAACGGTCTTCATGCAATTGGATAGAAGGTAGATAACCGGGACATCATAAGGTATTCTTTAAATGTCTTTCCGAGGAACACCTTGTGGGCATCCATGGTAGATGCCTACAAGGTTTCTAAGGATTTATCTACTATTAAGTTAGATGAACTCTTTTCAGAATTAGAATTACATGAACAGACTAATGCACGCCCAGTCGAGAAAGGTGTTGCTTTGGTTGCAGGTACCAGCAGAACGCATGAACCAATGTCAAAGCATAAAACTAAGCCCAAGTCCAAAGATGAATCAGATGCAGAGGACGATGACGAAGTTGTTTCCGAACTGATAAAGCTCGTACGGAGAATATGCAAGTCGAAAAAGGCGAATCAAACAAATACGAAGGAAAGTCCGAAGTCACCTGTTACGGCTGTAACCAAAAGGGGCACTACAAGCTAGACTGTCCAAACAAGAAGAAAAGAAGGAAGGTATTAAAGGCGACCTGGTCCGAATCATCAGATGAATCCGATTCCGACGTAGAAGAACCGACAAGCTTCCTCGTGTTGCCAGTACAAGTAAATATTGACGAAACCGAGTCAGAATTCGAGTCCGAAACCGAGAGTGAGTTGGAAACTGAGTCCGAGCGAAGCCACGGATCCGCATCCGTTTTCGAAGGACCGAACCCCACTGTAAGTGCTTTAATGTCTAGTATTAACTTAGATGACGCTGAGAATTTAATTCCGTACTTGCTTAAAAAGTTGGCTAAATCTAACGTCTGGGTTAAGTCGCTCCAAAAGGAGGTAATAGCCCTTAATGGAGCGACTGACTCGAGTTCTTTAACTAAGTCAGTTCAAATTGGAAGTTCAACTCAAGTCCAACAACTTGAGGAAGAAAATTCCAATTTGAAAACTCAAATTAAGGAACTCAAGGACACGTTGGAACGATTCACTATGGGTTCCAAGAATTTGGATCTGATTCTTGGAAAACAGCGAGCCGTTTACAACAAATCTGGACTTGGATTTAAGACCAAAACAAAGTTTAAATCATACTTGTCGTTAGTAAATAGAAATAATAGAAACATAATTCAAGCATGGGTCCCCAAGTCAAACTTGGTTAATCAAGTTGGACCCGGTCACTATTGGGTCCCCAAGGATCAGATCCATTTCCTTGATAGACCATATCGAGGCTATGATCCAGGGGGAGCAAATAGAAAAACTATCTCAATAAATAGATAAAATGCTTGTTTACTTATTTTCCTTGCAATATACATGCTTAGACTAGGATAGCTTAAGGATCCAGGCATAAGTTACACTTGCTAGTTAAATCTAGGAGTTTCAAAAAGAAAATTAAATATATATTTCTTTGAGCGATTCTGTATAGGAAGGGGTGGATGATCCCATACCCAAGAAGGCCTAGAGCCTCGCCCTGACCTAGGAATCAATCTTTGAAATTCTTATTTAATTAACTAATTGGAAAACCTATTTTTAACTCAAATGTAAGTTAATCCTTAGAAACTATTTAAATCAAAGAAAACCATCTCACAAAAATACGTAAGATTACCTATTTGATAACTTAGAATCGGGTGAGATGGATCTAGGTTAAACTTAGTCTTAATCAAATAAAATGACTTAATTAACTTAAAAATCTTTAAAAAATTAATTTCAAAATTACTATAAAAATTATTCAAAAATCATTTTAAAAATCTTTGAAAAATTAATTTCAAAATTACTTTAAAAATTATTCGAAAATCATTTTAAAAATCTTTGAAAATTAATTTCAAAATTACTTTAAAAATTATTCAAAAATCATTTGAAAAATCCTTTCAAAATTAATTTCAAAATTACTTTGAAAAATCCTTTGAAAATTAATTTCAAAATTACTTTGAAAAATCCTTTCAAAATTACTTTGAAAAATCCTTTCAAAATTAATTTCAAAATTACTTTAAAAAATATTTCAAAATTATTTTAAAAATCCTTTGAAAATTAATTTCAAAATTACTTTGAAAAATCCTTTCAAAATTAATTTCAAAATTATTTTAAAAATCCTTTCAAAATTAATTTCAAAATAACTTTGAAAAATCCTTTGAAAATTAATTTCAAAATTACTTTTAAAAATCTTTTCAAAATTAATTTCAAAATTACTTTGAAAAATCCTTGGAAAATTTATTTCAAAAATCATTTGAAAAATACGTTTAAAATTATTTCAAAATAAATTAAATCATTTCTTATACTTAGAATTTAGAAGAAATTTTGTTAAATATTTTAAAAGAAACACTTAGACTTTAATGAAAAGGTAAGTGTTTACTTCAATACTCATTTTTTTTTCTTCCATCTTTATTTTGATATATGGCAAAGGGGGAGAGTATAAGGAAATTCAAAGATAAGGAAATTCAAAGGAAACAAAAAGGTATCAAAAATTCAAAACTAAAAGAAATCAGCTTAAGGGGGAGCTTCCATTAAGGGGGAGCTTCAATGTGCTTAGATTTTATTTACCTTTATTGCATTTTTACTTAACTTTGAATTTTGGTTGTCATAATAAAAAAGGGGGAGATTTTTGGTGTGGGAAGCATCCGATGATCGAACCTTAGTTTTGATAATGACAAAGGGATTCAAAGTTAAGTTTAATTGTTATCTAATGTGTATGACTGAGTGTTTCAGGAAAGTCCTAGCTGCGGTTAGGCAAGGTGAAAACCCTAGGGGGTGGTAACCCTAGGTCCTAGGGGGTGGTAACCCTAGGTGGAGAAAAGTACTAGTTGCGGTTAGGCAAAAGGAAAACCCTAGGGGGCGGTAACCCTAGGTTATAGGGGGTGGTAACCCTATGCGGGAAGTCTTGGCGGGTCGGCGCTTCGGGCAAAAATCCTAGGTGGTGGTAACCCTAGGTTAAAATCCTGGTGTCGCGAACCAGGTAGAAGACTAGATGGGTCGAGGACCGGACATCCAGCATGAAGACCGGAAGCATCGGACGCTGAGCAAAAGTCCAGTCGATCTGGAGGATCGCACTGGCAAAAGGTAAAATCTCCTGAGTGGAGTAGGTGAGGACGCGTTCCCCGTAGAGGGAACAGTAGGCGTCGGGTCGACCTAGGGTTTCCGGTCGGAAACTTGAAGTCAGACCCGGTCAGTCCGATGACTGACAATTTTATTTATCGTGTTATCTTTTTGTGTTCTAACTCTGTTTTGTAGGTAACTAACAGTTTTATGCAGGGTTAGAACTGACCAGGATCGGTCGAGCGAACCTTGGGATCGGTCGACCCAACCTCCAAGCTACTAGATCAGATCTCCAGAAGTTGGACCGGGCTCGACCAGGGATCGGTCGACCGAACTTGGGATAGGTGTCGACTGGATCAAGCCGAGGTGTGCGGGTTAGAGGAGACTGATCGGTCGACCAAACCTCGGGATCGGTCGACCGAACGCAGGGATAGAGTATGACCAAATCGAAGCGGAGCGACATATCGACGGATCAGATGCGGTGGAGATCATCTGATCGGTCGACCGAACGTGAGGATCGGTCGACCGATCCGCTTCGGGTCAAAGCTGATTCCGAGACTTGGGGATCTGGATCAGACCTTGCAGAGCTATAAAAGGAGGCCTCGAGGTGCAGCTCAAATCATCGAACTTCGAACAGAAAACTCTGCTCTTCCGTGTGCTACTGCTAAACGCCTCAACAACGCTCTGTTAGTCCAACGAATCACTCCAAAGTTCTCTATTCTCTTTTTTCGTTGGTATAGTTTCTTTACTGCACTTACTTGTAATTAGTCACTTGTAAAGATTTGCGCTATATAGTTGTTGCCCACCGAAAGTGGTCAAGGACCGTGGGCCTTCGAGTAGGAGTCGAAATAGGCTCCGAACGAAGTAAATCAATTGTGTCTTTGTATTTACTTTACTTTTCATTTCCGTTGCGTTACTTTAGTTACTCGAACGATTTCCGTAAATCGCTAAAATAGCCACAAGCACTATTCACCCCCCTCTAGCGCTTTCGATCCATCATTGCCAAGGATGCTACCTGCTTCCAGTGCGGTCAGACCGGGCACTGGAAGAGAAACTGTAAAGGATACCTAGAAGATCTTAAGAAGAAGTGGAGTGAGACTTCTACTTCAGGTATATATGTTATAGAAGTCAATCTATCTATTTCTGCATCGTGGGTATTGGATATTGGATGTGCTTCTCACATTTGTACTAATATGCAGGCGCTGAGAAATAGCAGGGCATTGACGAAGGGCGAGGTGGACCTACGAGTAGGCAATGAAGCATGGGTTTCTGCTGTTGCTGAAGGAACTTACTATCTATCTTTGCCCTCTGGGCTTGTACTAGAATTAGATGAATGTTATTATGTACCTGCTCTTACAAAGAACATCATTTCAGTATCTTGTTTAGACAAGAAAGGCTTTTCATTTATAATAAAGAACAAATGTTATTCTGTTTATTTAAACGATATGTTCTATTATAGTGCACCTCTAATGAACGGACTCTACCTTCTAGACTTAAAGAACCTCATCTATAACATAAGTACCAAAAGGTTCAAGTCAAATGAAATGAATCGAACCTATCTCTGGCATTGTCGCTTAGGTCATATAAATGAGAATCACTTATCCCAGCTCCATAAAGATGGTTTGCTAGAATCATTTGATTTCGAATCATATGAGACATGCGAGTCATGCCTACTGGGCAAGATGACCAAAACTCCCTTTAGTGGATACAGCGAAAGAGCGACTGACTTATTAGGACTTATACATAGTGATGTATGTGGCCCTTTCAATGTCGCTGCCAGAGGTGGTTATAGGTACTTCGTTACATTTACTGATGATTTTAGTAGATATGGTTATGTGTACCTGATGATACATAAGTCACAATCCTTTGAAAAGTTCAAATAATTCAAGAATGAAGTACAAAACCAACTAGGCAAGAGTATTAAGATACTTTGATCAAATCGAGGCGGGGAATACCTTAGCCATGAGTTTCATGACTATCTAGCTGAGTGTGGGATTTTATGCCAACTCACTCCTCCTGGAACACCACAGTGGAATGGTGTATCCGAAAGGAGGAATCGTACCCTATTAGATATGGTACAATCTATGATGAGTCACACAAATCTTCCTATATCCTTTTGGGGATATGCTCTAGACACAGCAACCTTCACATTTAACCGTGTTCCATCTAAAGCTGTGATAAAGACAGCATATAGGATATGGACTGGGAGAGATGCCCAGGTATCATTTATGAGGATTTGGAGTTTTGAGGCTTACGTTCGACGTCAAGTCTCGGACAAACTAGGACCCAAATCCGATAAGTGCTATTTTATAGGATATCCCAAGGAAATGAAGGGATATTACTTCTACATTCCCAGTCAACACAAAGTGTTTGTGGCTAAGACTGGGGTATTTCTAGAAAAGGACTTTGTTTCTAGAAAAACTAGTGGGAGTACGTTCGATCTTGAAGAAGTTCAAGATATGGACCATAGCACTGAAGCCTTGATGGAAGTTGAACTGGAACCAAAAAGTGTTGTGGATGATGAGATTGTTCCACAAGAAGTTGAGGAACAAAAACCAGTTCAAGTAGACCTACCTCTTCACAGGTCTGATAGGATAGGTCGTCAGCCTGAGAGATACTCATTTCTCTTGTCTGACCATGATGACGTTATGCTCATTGAGAATGAGCCTACCTCCTATCAGGAAGCTGTGATGAGACCAGATTCTGAGTCATGGCTAGAGGCCATGAGATCCGAGATGGAATCCATGTACACCAACCAAGTATGGACTTTGGTTGATCCACCTGAAGGCGTCAAACCCATTGGGTGTAAGTGGGTCTTTAAGAGCAAGACTGACATGGATGGACTTATCTATAAGGGTCGTTTGGTAGCTAAAGGTTTCAAGCAAATTCATGGTATTGATGATGAAACCTTTTCTCCAGTAGCGATATTTAAGTTCATTCGGATCATGCTTGCTATTACAGCATACCACGATTATGAAATCTAGCAGATGGATGTCAAAATCGCGTTTCTGAATGGAAACTTGCTCGAGGATGTGTACATGATACAACCTGAGGGTTTTGTAGATACACTGCATACTGGCAGAGTATGCAAGCTGCATAAGTCCATTTATGGACTAAAGCAAGCTTCTCGGAGTTGGAATCTTCGATTCGATGATGCGATCAAACAGTTTGGTTTTATCAAAAATGAAGATGAATCTTGTGTCTACAAGAAGGTTGTTGGGAACACAGTTGTCTTCCTTATATTGTATGTGGATGACATACTACTCATTGGAAATGACATCCCTTTGCTGCAGTCTGTAAAGACTTGGCTGGGGAATTGTTTCTCAATAAAAGACTTAGGTGAAGCAGCCTGTATTCTAGGCATAAAGATTTATAGGAATAGATTTAAGAGATTGCTTGGTCTAAGTCAGAGTACATATATTGACAAGGTATTACTACGGTTTACCATGCAGAATTCCAAGAAAGGATTTCTGCCGATGTCACATGGTGTGAATCTTTCAAAGACTCAAAGTCCCTCTTCTAGAGAGGAGAGAGACCGCATGGATAAGATCCCTTACAGTTCAGCCATAGGATCTATCATGTACGCCATACTATGTACTCGTCCTTATGTCTCGTATGCTTTGAGCATGACGAGCAGATACTAGTCAGATCCAGGTGAGCGTCACTGGATAGCGGTCAAGAATATTCTTAAATACTTGAGAAGGACTAAAGAATATTTCTTGATATATGGAGGCGATGATGAGCTAGTTGTAAAGGGTTACAGTGATGCCAGTTTCCAAACTGACCAGGATGATTATAGATTGCAGTCTGGGTTTGTGTTTTGCTTGAATGGTGGTGTTGTGAGCTAGAAGAGTTCGAAGCAGAACTCAGTTGCTGATTCTACAACAGAGACCGAGTATATTGTTGCATCAGAAGTAGCAAAGGAGGCAGTTTGGATCTGCAAGTTCATTACTGAGCTTGGGGTGGTTCCTAGCATTGTGAAAACAATGGAGCAATTGCACAGGCTAAGGAACCTCGCTCACACCAGCGGACCAAACACATACTACGGCACTTCCATCTCATTCGAGAGATCATCAATAGAGGAGATGTGAAGATTTGTAGAGTACCCACAGAGGCTAATGTCGCTGATCCCTTGACCAAGGCTTTGGCACAGAGAAAGCATGATGATCACACTAGGTCATTAGGCCTTAGAGCTTACACTGATTGGCACTAGTGCTAGTGGGAGATTGTTAGTTAGAGCCCTAGAGTCAATCATTTGATGATTGTTGTATGGACTCGATGTATAATATTCCTATATACTTATAAAGGCATTTCTTTATGGTTATTATACTTACTTGTATTGGTGTCAAATAACTAAATATAATAGCGTCCTTGAGTAGAAGGTTCTTATCTATATCAATCGATTGGTTGAATTGATAGTGAGATGATATAGAGAACACTACTCTTAATCATTCCTAGTCAAGTATTAACATTCAGGGACAATGTTAATGTGATGAGACTAGCATGTAGGTCAACTCGATGACTTGATCTCACAAGTCATGGATATAGAGATATCTGTTGGACCGTGATCGTTCGATAGAGGGGGGGTGAATATCGATTACAAAAATTCGTCGAGTAAACGCAGCGGAAAAGAAAGAATAAGTCAAAGAGAACACAAGGATTTACTTGGTTCGGAGCCTTTGGCGACTCCTACTCCAAGGCCCGCACACAAGGGTGCTTTCGATGGGAAAATACTAATAATTCAAAAAGGGTGTTTACAAATGCAGTACAGGAATTATATAGTAAAATAAAAACCGACAATAAATAGAAATGAGACAGTAAAAAAGAACTTGTCGGAGATCGCAGTGTCGCAAGAGCACAAGAGAGCAGATCATCAATTCAGAGTTGTTGTTTTGAGCTCCACCTTTGACCCTCCTTATATAGGAGGCTCGGGGCGCCCCGGATCCCTTCCGGGCGCCCTGGTGTGACGTGGCAGGCCCAACCAGTGAGCTCCACGTATCTACGCCGTGAACTGGATAGAAGTTGCCTCCGGGCGCCCGGACCACCTTTCTCCAGAGAACATCTTCTCCTGCAAGACAAGGTTAGTCCGAGGCAAATAGATAATGTATATCCTGCAAAACAAAGTGTTAGCACAGTTTATAAGTTCAACATAAAGAGTATGACTTAGATTCCATCTTTCCGAGACCGGAATCTAGTCACGATCTCGACTTAGATATCCGAAATGGATCGACGCCTAATGTTCCCTTCCCGGGAGCGCGTCCTCACAGTCACTCCCCTCCAGTGACTTACCTTTACTTACCCGCCAGACGTCCGGTCAGCCCTTCGACCCGTCTAGACTTCTCGCCAGCTATCCGGTCAGCCCGTCGACCTAGCTGGACTTCGTGCCAAGCGTCCGGTCAGCCCATCGACCCGCTTGGACTTCGTGCCAAATGTCTGGTCAGGCCGTCGACCCATTTGGACTTCGTACCAGGCGTCCGATCAGCTCGTCAACCCGCTTGGACTTCGTGCTAGACATCCGGTCAGCCCGTCGACCTGTCTGGACTTCGCCTGCACACTCGTTCAGAGTGTTAGATAACGACAAACCTAACTTAACCTAATTTGTCATTCATCAAAACTTGAGTTAGACCGTTAGTGCTAACCGCACCAACAATCTCCCCCTTTTTGATGGAATGACAACCTGGTTAAGTTAGTGAAAATATATGCAAAAACCAAGCATGATTTTTTGAGGTTTAAGTTAGTTTTTAAATTTGACATTTTGTTGTTCTAACTTAACCACTTATCCCTCCCCCTTTGGCATTCATTAAATAAGGACATAAGTCAAGTAAGCAACAATACAGAGTACAGACAAAGTAAAAATTGTAAGAAATGATGTCAAGTCAACTTGGGGGAGTTTAAACTTTTAACATACATTAATTTAGCTTTTCTTAAAAATAATTAAGTTTTGAAAAAATAACTAATTTAGCAACATAACTTAGTATTTTAGTATATTTTAAAAGCTAATTTTTAAGTATAAGTTTAGGGAAGCTAAGTTTTGATAGTCTAATTTTCAAACATAAGTAAACACTTTACAAACATGAGTTTTCAAAATCAAGGTTTCAAGATCAAGGTTTAAATTTTCAAAATGAGTTTCAATTTTGAAACACTTTTTACACATGAGTTTTTAAAACCAAAGTTTCAAGACTAAGTTTTAAAAAACTTTTCAAAATTAATTAAAACTGAGTTTTCAATTTTCAAAACCTTAGTTTATGAAATTCAATCTCAAAACTGATTAAAAATTTTTTTGGAAAAGACATTATTTTTAAAGTGGATAAAATAATTTTGATGTTAAGTGTGAAAGTAGGTTGATTTAATCCTCCCCCTAAACCTGACATTCAAAATAGCTGTCTAACCAATTAGGTACTTGCTAACTATCAGAAGATAGCAGCTTTCACTTGGTTAGTCAAGTTAAGTGCATTGTAATCAGTTAGTGTTTGACTAAACTGACGAACTTAACTTGATCAATGTATGTTTTGTATTTAACACCCAGACTTATGTCGATTCACTGAAATAAGCATCTTAAGTCCCGGTAATCTGCCTATGCATCTCACCCCTTTCTATGTTTGTCAATCACAAGCAAGGTAAACCTAGGGTGTTGGTGAGATGCTCAAGTACTAGTCCTAGGGGAACATGATTTCTAAGGGAATTTTTCTAGTCTAAGGCTAAAATTGTTTTGAAATTCTAAAAGTAGGAAAGTTTTGAAAAATAAAACAATTTTAACCTAGGATTTAAAATAATCATTTTGAAAGCAGTTTAAATTTTAATGATCCTAATATACTAAATTAGAGCAGAACCAATCAAATCTGAAATGATAATCAGTAGATCAAGATGTACTACAAGAGTTGTAATAGAGTCATAACAGAACTATATAACAATCACAACTACTGAGATGATGAAGGAGGAGGTCCGGAACCCAAGGAACGAAGTAGTGCTAATAGCTCAGTATGTCGGGTCCGATCATCCTCTCGTAGGTCTCATCGCAGGTCGGAGATCTCCTGCCGCACATCTCGTCATAGATCGGAAACCTCTTGTCGCACCTCTCGTCGTAGGTCAGAGACCTCTCGTCGTAGGTCAGAGACCTCTCGTCGTATGTCTCGGTCAAACTCGAAGACTCCTGCTGGAGGATCGACATAGCTCTCTCTAGTCCGGATACTCGATCGGCTAGAGTGCAAGCAGTGGGACATGGTGCTCAAGCTGGTGGTGGGGCAGGAGCGGCCTCGTTAGGAAACAGTGCGAGAAAAAACTCATCCTGCTCTGCCTCCTCCTGCTGGGCATCTGGGTCGGGCTGGTGCTGTGCCCCCCTCTGCCAAGACATGATACTCTCATCATCTATATGGACACCAGCTAGGGAAAAGTTCCTAGCTCCTATAACGTCAAACTCGGTCATAGGGCGGATGTCACTTCTGGTGACTGATGTGCATAGATTATATATACTTTTATGCATGCTTTGACGCACATCTACTTGTATTTCATTAATATAATCCATGTTTATTGCACCCTATTTCATTATAATGTCATACTTTCATCATATTTTGTTCGGAGATCTACTCTTTGCTTGTTTTGATTGATAGGATGCAATTTGGAGCAAAAACGAAGCTTAAATGAAGTCTAGAACTTTCGGAGTGTCACGGGCATGCAAAAATATAGTTTTCCCAAGTTTAGGCCGTGTGGAGACCACACCCCCATGTCAAGGCCGTGTAGGGGGCGTGCTAAGGCCGTGTGAACATCACACGGCCGTGTGAAAATTCAGCACTGCAGACCAAAAGTAAAATGATCATAACTTTCTGATCGGTTGGAGTTATCAGCCGTTCCAGATATAAAAATGTAGATAACTTCAAGATATACAACTCTTATGAAGACTTCAACAAGAGAAAACTACGTCCTGAAGGTCTAAAATGCGTTTCTATGAGACACGGCCTTGGTACACGGCCGTGTGGAATTCCTACATTGCACACCAAGAGTAAAACAGGCATAACTTTGTGCTCCATTGGTGTTTTGGGCTGTTCTTTGAACCAATTTGTAGATAACTTCAATATATACAACTTTTAAGAAGACATCAACCAGATAAAATCCCAACTTGATGGAGTAAAAGAGGTTACAATAAGATATAGCTATGCAGGGGGGGGGTGTGAGCCACATGGCCATGTGATGTAAAGGGGTGTGAGCTCCACATGGCCATGTGAGCCACATGGCCGTGTAATGTTTCCAGAGGAGAAGTATGACATGGCTGTGTGAATCCACACGCCCGTGTAACCTTAACAGAGCAAGAGAAGAACATGGTCGTGTGTGGCACACGGCCGTGTAGGCCATCCAGTGTTGAAACCTTACATGGTCATGTAGATCTACACGGCCGTGTAAAGAAAACAGAAGCAGAACATGACATGGCCGTGTGCAAGATTTGGGTCTTTCCTTCCAATCTTGGGAGGATTTCTGGGCGATCTAAAGGAGGATCTTCAACGGATTCGACTCCGGGAGCGTGGATTGGATTCGAAGACCAAGCTTCATCTTAGATAAGTTTTCTTTCTCTCCTTTTCTTGGATTGGGGATCAAGAAATGCTTATAATCTTTGTATTTTCGTATTTCTCTCTTCGATTCATGGAGTAGATCTCTTTGTTTTAGGATGAGGGAGTATTTGTATGATGAATTGATGTAAACTCTTGTGGATTTGCCATTTTCTTGCTTCTATGATATTATCTTGTTTGTATCAATTCAATCTTGAATGAATTGTTGTGTTGTGGATCTAATTCTCATTTTAGATTGATTGTTTGAATATCCTATGGATCTTATAAAGATTATCTCCTACTCGATTTTTCGAGGGAAGCACGCGAAAAGTGAAAGCCCGTGTAAGGGTGTTTGAGGGATAAGATTTAGGGAAAAATAGGGTAATTCAAGAGGGTAGGATAGAATTAGGAATTAATCTTTATATCTTATGGGATGAGAAGTATGATCTTTGTGTTGATTTTCTGAGGGATCTTTGTGACAGGTACATGCCCGTGTAAGGACAGCATAAGTTCATATCTAATCGATCACATTTAGGTATAGATTTCAGTCCTAGGCCAGTTGTCTATTGCAAGAGAGAACTGACAACCTTCTATAAATGTTGGACAATTGAGAAATAAGATTTGGTAGATCATTTACATTGAGGAATCTTACAAAGAAACCAAAACTCCTAGAACATTCCTTTATCATAGCCCATAATCTTGTTTGTTGATCTTTCATTTCTATGTTTACTTTTCATTAGTTACATTTAGCTTTTGGAAACCAATTGATTAGTTGTTTAGCTAACTCGTGTTGAAACATTTCTAGTGCTTATTCAAGTCCCTGTGGATACGATAATCTTTTATATTGCTTGCGACATTTCCGTACACTTGCGGAGAGCGAACAAATTTTTTGCGTCGTTGCCGGGGACTGCGCTATAACATTAGGAATTATCAATTGAGTTAGACTAGACATAACTTTTCTTTTCATTTGCATAGTTGTAATCTAACTTTTAGAATTCTATTTTCATAAGTTTTTCCTTTCTTGAATAGCATTCTTGACAAAAAATTTTTTGTTGCAATTCTAATTCTAATTCTAACTTTGCATTCTTGATTTCTAACACTCTAATCTAACTTTTCTCTGTTTTCTCTTTTAATCTAGTTTCTTTCTTCTTTTCTTTTGTAAACATATCTTGCAATCTTTAGCATATGAATTATTCTAGACATTTTTCTTTTTTCCTTTTATCTTTTCTTTCTTGTTTTCATTATGCACTTTCTTTCTTGCAATTTAAATTCTGCATTTTCTTTCTTGCTTTCATATTGCATTTTATTTCTTGTCTTTGATTCTTCATTTTATAATTTTTTCTTGAATATCCATGAGTACTAACATGTCAAGCAAGCCCATGAGAAATTTTTCTATACCCTTTTCTGCAAGATTTTTATCTCCCATTGTGCAACCTCAAATTGAAGCAGAAAGTTTCCAAGTAGACCCAGAGATAATTTTCATGATACAAGGTCACAAATTTGGAGGAGAAGTATCAGAAAGTCCTTATCTGCATCTTGAAACATTTTTAGAGATTTGTGATTTGGTGAAATGTGAAGGAGTATCAGCAGATGTAGTTCTATTGATGACATTTCCTTTTAGTATCAAAGATAAAGCAAGGACTTGGTTATATTCTCTCTGTCCTCAAAGCATCACAAGTTGGGAACAATTGGAGAAGCAATTTCTGAATCATTTTTCCCTCCAAGTAGAACAGTGTATATGAGGAATTGCATAACAAATTTTGCTCAGGTATATGGAGAATCATTATTTGAAGCATGTGATAGATTCAAGAGTCTTCAAAGACAGTGCCCGCATCATGGTTTTGAAAAATGGTTGATTTTGCACATATTCTATGGGGGAATTTCTTTCTCAGACAAGAGTTTATTAGATTCATCAGCTGGAGGTTCTTTTATGGAGAAAAGTGTAGATGAAGCTTATTCATTAATTGATCAAGTGACATTGAACTTCCATGAATGGTCGAACAAAAGTTGGATGGAATCTCCCTCAGATATTCAAGAAGTGCAAGCCATAAATGTAAGAGAGTCTGTCAAACAAAATGAAGTTCAACCACCTAAAAATGTTGAAATTCACAAGTCACAGAGTGAGGAGTTCAAACATTTGGGGGCAAAGCTTGATAGTATTGTTTCAAAATGGTTTAAAGAAGATCCCCCTCCTACACAGTCAAGATCTAATGAAAAGCGTGATGATGTTGGGTTGAGAAGTGGCAAAAATCATGAAGAATGACATGTTTAGAATTGAGGAGAAGAATAATAGAAGATCACAAGAACTCAGTTCCATTTCTCTAGAAAGTTCTCAAAGGTCACAAGTACCTTTCCCTCAACGATTAATCACACCAACACTAGATAAGCAAGTTGGACCTCCTCCAAAAGCTCAAAGGGAATTTGGGAAAAAGGAAGTTCAGTCTTTCCCAGGACCTTCACTAAGGGTTCCTTTTCCACAAAGGTTAGTGGGGGTCAATGAAAATAAAGACTTCGGCAAATCCTGTGACACTAATATGGTTGAGTGCAGATTTTTGAATGTATATGAAGATGAGGATTTTTCATATGAGGATTTTATTGATAATGCAGTGGTAAATAAGTTTTCAGATCTACCTCAAAATTTTATAGGGTGTTATAGTGACATTGAATTTTTAGATGATGAATGTGATGTGGTAGATCAACTTAAAACTGCAAGTGAAGTTATTGATCCTCTTGTTATTGATTCTCCTATTGAGGGCATAGATGTTGGTTTATTTTTTGATGTATGTGTTGATGATGATGATATGGAAGAATGTGTAGGGAGCTGTGTTGTGGAAGCAGCATCTCAAGGATCACCACCTTTGTCCACACAACCCTTAGAGGTTGTAAGAATTAATCATGTTGTGGAACAATGTGTAGGGACTTATTTAGAGCTAGCAGAGTCTCAAGAATCACCATTATTGATATCATCAACACCTGAGCCAGAGAGAGAACCATCATTTGATTCAGGGGAAGTCACATCTACATGTTTAGAAATTTCAGGTATCTTTCAGCAAAGTAAGGTTAGTATTTCTTGTGATCTTTTCAAAAATTTTATAGAGGTACCTATCATTGACTTTGTTAGATGTGATTCAGTTTTTATTTCTTATTCTGCTTATCTTAATATGGTTATGGCTCTATCTTATCTAATATGTTTGTGGGAGATTTGTATTTTCTTTGCATGTGCAGATTTCACTTGGGCTAATAATTGGAAGCTCAATCTTAACCGTCTTCGACCACCTAAAAGAACTTCAAAGAAGACGAAGATGGAGAGAGCAATACTTCATTTTGTAATCCCTATATTGAAAGCTCTCTCCATAATAAGAGCCCTTGGTAGGAGCGTTCTAAAATATCTTACCCCTCCAAGAGCGAGATTTCGATGAATCTAATGAGGTGGTCGAGCTAATGACCTTAAACAAGCGCTTCTTGGGAAGCAACCCAAGTTCATTTTCCTTATTTTCTTTTATGTCTTTAGTTCTTTCTTTATAATAAACATGTTTCCTCTACTTAATTTTTCTTGTCTATCTTATTTTTATAGAATTCAAAGTTGTGGAGGAATGTGAGCATTGGATAGAGGAGTATTTTTAAAACATGAATGTCAACCATTTGGAGCTCATCACTTGGTAACTTCTCTAAATTTCATAAATCTTCTCCACATTGTTTTAGTTTTCATTGGGACAATGAAAAGTTTAAGTCTAGGGGGATGCATTAGATGCATTTGATTTAGTTTAGTTTTTGCATAATAAATTTTTTGTTTTTTTGCTAGTTGCATCATTCATCATATCATGATTGTTTGTTCCTTAATGCAAAATATTAGCACGTTTATTATCTAGATTCATGATGTTTTAAATGATGCTAGTAGTAAGCTTTATGTACTTCTTTTCTCTATCTTGGGTAGCATGAAATAAGCTAAGAATCATATAGAGATGAGTTTTAGTTTTGGCTTAACCCTAAGGGTCTTACCTTCACTTCACTATACTTGATGCTTGAATAGTTGATATCAAAGAAATAGTCATGATTCATCTTGTTTGCTTAGTACTTGGTTTCCATAGTGATTTCAACTTCATTTTGGTTACTGGATGAGGCTCAAATCATGTAAGCTCATTTTAAAAAAAATCAAAATATCCCAACATTTGTGCTAAAAGTACATTTGTGAATAAGTTTTGCACAATGCAAACACTTATGAAAAAAAATGGAAAAAAATGAATAAGAGATATAAAAAAACAGTTGTCATGAGTGGAATCTAGCAAGTCACCCCTTTGAGACCGAGTTAGGTTACTGGGGAAATGACTGCTTAGCTTCTCTTGAGATTGAGCATGCCTTTGAGACCTTGGGTTGATTGAGAAATATGAACCAAGTGTGTGGTAAGTAAGTGTCTATCACTGGTTACTTGTCTATCACTGGAAACATTAGGAATTCAAATTTGATGACGACTTGACTAGGACATAGATTGAAACTTGAAGGGTTTTAAGTACTTTTTGCACTGAGCACAAGATACTTATGCTTGAGCCATACTTGACTTTGTTTTCATGATCATGCTTGTTAGTGAAACTTTTTGATAGAGTTAGGAAAGTACATTAGGGTTTATGAATGTGTTGTAGAACATATGAATGTAGATTGCAGCATTTTGCTTGAGGACAAGCAAATGTTTAAGTCTGGTTGTGTGATGTGCATAGATTATATATACTTTTATGCATGCTTTGACGCACATCTACTTGTATTTCATTAGCATAATCTATGTTTATTGCACTCTATTTCATTATGTCATACTTCCATCATATTTTGTTCGGAGATCTACTGTTTGCTTGTTTTGATTGATAGGATGTAATTTGGAGCAAAAACGGAGCTTAAATGAAGTCTAGAGTTTTCAGAGTGTCACGGGCATGCAAAAATATAGTTTTCCCAAGTTTAGGCCATGTGGAGACCACACCCCCATGTCAAGGCCGTGTAGGGGGCGTGCTAAGGCCGTGTGAACTTCACACGTCCGTCTGAAGGCCGTGTGAACATCACACGGCCGTGTGAAAATTCAGCACTGCAGACCAAAAGTAAAATGATCATAACATTCTGTTTGGTTGGAGTTATGAGCCGTTCTAGATATCAAAATGTAGATAACTTCATGGTCTACAACTCTTATGAAGACTTCAACCAGAGAAAACTACGTCCTGAAGGTCTAAAATGTGTTTCTATGAGACATGGCCTTGGCACACGGCCGTGTGGAATTCCTGCATTGCACACCAAGAGTAAAACAGGAATAACTTTGTGCTCCGTTGGTGTTTTGGGCTGTTCTTTGAACCAATTTGTATTTAACTTCAATATCTACAACTTTCAAGAAGACATCAACCAGAGAAAATCCCATCTTGATGGAGTAAAAGACGTTGCAATAAGATATAGCTATGCAGGGGGTGTGTGAGCCACATGGCCATGTGATGTAAGGGGGTGTGAGCTCCACATGGCCGTGTGAGCTACATGGCCGTGTAATGTTTCCAAAGGAGAAGTATGACATGGCCGTGTGAATTCACACAGCCGTGTAACCTTAACAGAGCAGGATAAGAACATGGTCGTGTGTGGCACACAGCCGTGTAGGCCATCCAGTGTTGAAACCTTACATGGCCGTGTAGATCTACACGGCCGTGTAAAGAAAACAGAAGCAGAACATGACATGGCCGTGTGAACCACACGGCCGTGTGAAGTTGGCAGAGAGGAGAGTGGCTCTGGCCGTGTGGATCTCACACGGCCGTGCGACGGGGTCGTGTGGCGCCCAAAACTCACCTCTATATAAGCCCTTCTTCTTGATTTGAAAGGGGATCTTCTCCCTCTTGGGAGAAAGCAAGATTTAGGTCTTTCCTTCCAATCTTGGGAGGATTTCTGGGTGATCTAAAGGAGGATCTTCAACGGATTCGACTCCGGGAGCGTGGATTGGATCCGAAGACCAAGCTTCATCTTAGATAAGTTTTCTTTCTCTCCTCTTCTTGGATTGGGGATCAAGAAATGCTTGTAATCTTTATATTTTTTGGATTTCTCTGTTCGATTCATGGAGTAGATCTCTTTGTTTTAGGATGAGGGAGTATTTGTATGATGAATTGATATAAACTCTTGTGGATTTGCCATTTTCTTGCTTCTATGATATTGTCTTGTTTGTATCAATTCAATCTTGAATGAATTGTTGTGTTGTGGATCTAATTCTCATTTTAGATTGATTGTTTGAATGTCCTATGGATCTTATAAAGATTATCTCCTACTCGATTTTCCGAGGGAAGCACGCGAAAGGTGCAAGCCCGTGTAAGGACGTTTGAGGGATAAGATTTAGGGGAAAATAGGGTAATTCAAGAGGGTAGGATAGAATTAGGAATTAATCTTTATATCTTATGGGTTGAGAAGTATGATCTTTGTGTTGATTTTCCGAGGGATCTTCGTGACAGGAACATGCCCATGTAAGGACAACATAAGTTCATATCTAATCGATCACATTTAGGTATAGATTTCAGTCCTAGGCCGGTTGTCTATTGCAAGAGAGAACCGCCAACCTTCTATAAATGTTGGACAATTGAGAAATAGGATTTGGTATATCATTTACATTGAGGAATCTTACAAAGAAATCAAAACTCCTAGAACATTCCTTTATCATAGCCCATAATCTTGTTTGTTGATCTTTCATTTCTATGTTTACTTTTCATTAGTTACATTTAGCTTTTGGAAATCAATTGATTAGTTGTTTAGCTAACTTGTGTTGAAACATTTCTAGTGCTTATTCCAGTTCCTGTGGATACGATAATCTTTTATATTACTTGCGACATTTTCGTACACTTGCGGAGACCGAACAATGACATCAATGTCCAAAGAGGACATATATGCTGTCAGAATGTGACAGTAGGGCATATGAACTCGTCCACTAGTCACATATTCGGCAAAGTAGATAATGGTGGAAAAGATATGTAGGTTGATGTCAATATCTAACCTATGACACAGGGCATAGAGAAGAAAAGATTGGAATGGACGCATCACTGCGATGTCGCGAGTGTTCAGTGGTAGAATGCAAAAGACTAGGACCCTATAAGGGGTGTAGTCTTGGACTCGAATGGCAACTGACCTAAACTGGGTCACAGTAGGTACTCGCTCGCCCACAAAAAAATACAAATAAATCCTATCAAGAGTAATATGCGAGTAAGGATCTCCAAATGGTAGATCCCTAGGAGGATAGCACTGAAAGAGATAGGTAGATGGTCGTAACTCCAAAAAGTCCCGGATGGTAGTAGGGGATAGCGTGATATTAGTGCCAGCTGCTCTAGTACATAGGTAAGGTCATCTACTTTCACTAGGTTGTTATAAAATTCAGCACACAAGCCTATGTTTACTAGACTAGTACAGTCAACAAGGTTCTGCAAGTTATAATGGTTAATAACCTCTATAACTGGAACGCAAGAGCGTAAAAAGAACGCTCGATCTAGACATTTAGTCCTAATGGCCATATAAATGGTCGACTCAAACTTAACCCTAAGTTCGTCAGTAGGAAACCTAGGGTCGATACTAGCAGTGGAGGGCCCAGCACCAGATTTAGAACGTTTCCAAAATTAAAAAGATATTCTTAAGTAACAAACAAACTAACATGCAACAAATTAAATATTTAGACAAGGGAAAAGAATTTTACCAAGGAGTCATCGCAAACTATCAGTTAGAAATGATGACCTCGGTTGATTCGCAACAGCATATTAACCACAGATTAGGTAAAATTTAATTTTAATCACTCTCGCAATACGAAAGGTTGGAGGTGCAAGTGTAGGGGGCGCCCTTGACCCCCCTATATATAGGGGGCTCCGGGCGCCCGGGGTCAAGTGGGGCGGGGTGCCCAGAGTACCTTCCAGGCGCCCCTGGGTCTGTATACCAAGGGCGCCCACCCCTGGTTTTTTGACGCCGATTTTTTTTTTTTAATTTAAAATAATTTTTTTTAAAAAAAATTATTTTTAAAATGAATTTTTAAGTTAAAACAAATTTTAAGTTTATTTAAAATAAAAAGTTAAAAAAAAATTAAGTTTGTTTTTAAAATAAATTTTTAAGTTAAAAAAATAATTTTTTAAGTTAAAAAAAATTAAGTTTAATTTTTAAAATAATTTTTAAGTTAAAAATTTAAGTTTAATTTTTAAAATAATTTATGTTAAAAAAATTTAAGTTAAAAAAAATTAAGTTTAATTTTTAAAATAATTTTTAAGTTAAAAATTTAAGTTTAATTTTTAAAATAATTTTTATGTTAAATAGTATTTAAGTTTAATTTTTAAGTAAAAAGAATTAAGTTTAATTTAAAATAATTTTTAAGTTAAAAAAAATTTAAGTTTAATTTTTAAAATAATTTTTAAGTTAAGAAATTTAAGTTTAATTTTTAAAACAATTTTTAAGTTAAAAAAATTAAGTTTAATTTTTAAGTTAAAAAAATTAAGTTTAATTTTTAAGTTAAAAAATATTAAGTTTAATTTTTAAGTTAAAAAATATTAAGTTTAATTTTTAAAATAATTTTTAAGTTAAGAAATTTAAAATAATTTTTAAGTTAAGAAATTTAAGTTTAATTTTTAAAATAATTCTTAAGTTAAGAAATTTAAGTTTAATTTTTAAAATAATTTTTAAGTTAAAAAACTTAAGTTTAATTTTTAAGTTAAGAAATTTAAGTTTAATTTTTAAAATAATTTTTATGTTAAAAAAATTAACTAAATCATAACTATAAGCATAACTAAACCAAATCCAAAAATCTATATATATTACAAGGTTATCAAAACATGGTTAAGGTCATAATGTCCTAAAACTAGAATTCGAAACATTCGAGTTATCATAATAAGTAAGAAAAAACAAAAGCATAACTAAATCAAATCCAAATTCTACATATATTACACGGTTATCAAAATATGGTTAAGGTCATAATCTCCTAAATCCTAACCAAAATTAATCTTTGACATATAAAGTTATCATGATAAGAAGTGTAAGGATCTTGAGTGCAAAACAACACAAGCGCAACAGAATAAATAATAAGATCCTTTCCAGAAGATCCATGAGAAGGAAACTGTATACTAGTTGTGATGAGAGTTATACCTTTGTTGCATAAACATGAATTCCCGATAGCAACTTTATCCTTGGTGGATCTCAGCACGATCAAGTGATCACGCCTCTATGGTATCCACACAAATATGTTTTGTCCATCTCACGAACTCACGAGTTGGAGAAGAACTAACTTTGTGGTGCTAGCCATTTAGAAGGTTCGGCCAAAGAGGAAGGAGGAGGAAGAAGATAACAAGATCAAGAGTCTCTCATGAAAAATGTGTTGGATCGAAAGCGCTAGAGGGGGGGTGAATAGCGCTTGTGGCCATTTCATTCGTTTCAGAAAACTGGCAGCAGAAATAAGACAAAGATAAATAGAACAAAGACACCAAGGATTTTTTACTTGGTTCGGAGCCTGTGGTGACTCCTACTCCAAAACTCACACGTAAGAGTGCTTTCGATGGGTAATCACTAGTCAATCCGGAATTACAAAAGATTACAGTTGTAGTACAAGGAATTCTTTAAATTAAAACAATACCGAAAGCTCTATATGAGAAAATATTCTAGGAGAGTCGTCGTCGGAGCTTTTTGGTGTCGTAGAGGCATTTTCTGAGCAGCTTGAAGAAGCGAAAGTTACTCGTTGTGTCATTCTGCAGCTTCTAGTCGAGGTTCCTTATATACGCTATTCCAAGCACCCAGAACCCCTCCGGGCACCTGGAACACGTTGCTCGACCACCCCGCGCGCGCCACCTCAGCTTCACGATAAGCTTTGGGTTCCGAGCGCCTAGACACCCAGACCAGCTCGAGGCGCCCTGACCACCTTTCTCTAGCCCTTCATTTTTCTGCAAAACAAGGTTAGTTCAGGCAAAAACAATATAATAAATAATAATGAAAAATGTGATAGTCTTTGACTATCCAGTTCTGACTTTGAGTTTCGTCGAAACTCTAGGTCGAACCGATGCCTACTGTTCTCTCACTGGGGAACGCATCCTCACCTACTCTTCTCAGGAGAAGTTACCTGTTGCCAATCCAGTCCTCCAGACCGATTGGACTTTTGCTCGGCGCTCGAGGCTTCCTGTCTTTATGTTGGACGTCCGCTCCATGACCCGTCCAGTCTTCCACCTGGTTCGCGACCCCTGGATTTCAACCTAGAGTCCCCGACTCTATGATTTTTTGCCCAAGCCCTCGACCCACCAAGACTTTCCGCCTAAGGTTACCACTCCCTAGGGTTTTTCATTTACCTAACCGCAGCTAGGACTTTTGCCTAAGTACATTTAGAACTTTCCTGCAAACTCATTCAACCACATTAGATCACAAATAATCTTAACTTTAAATTCTTTGCTATTATCAAAACTTAGGTTCGATCGTCGGATGCTTCCTGCACCAACAATCTCCCCCTTATTGATTATGGCAACAGAAATCAAAGTTAAGTAAAACATACTAGTATAAATGCGTACAAGTACATAAAAGCATAAATGCAATAGCAAGATTCAAAATCAAGTAATGAATATAATCACTTAATCATCTTTAATTACTTAACTTATACTTTCCTCTCCCCCTTTGCCATATATAAAAAATACTACTTAAAAAGAAAGATAGGAAATATTTAGCTCCCCCTAAAAGGTAGCCTAAAAAAATAGTTTTGATAGAGAAACTTAGCAAACTTTTTGAAGTTTTTGAAAATGACTTAGAAATAAACTTAAAGAATTTAAAAAACCTAGTTAAGCACTTTAGCTTTTAAAAGATGTGAAAAGGAAGCCCAAGTAAGTACTTAAAAATTCATAAAAAAAACTTAGATAAATATACTGTTAAGAACTTTGAAAATCACTAAGCTTAAACTTTTTGTCACGCCCCCAGAGGAGTCCTTACAGAAAAATTTCGGCAACATCTCCCTTGTATGGGTGACAATCTGAGACATACATACATACAAAATACATCAGCCACATACGGCTAGAATATATTTACACAACCACGCAGTTATATAATCAGCCCACTCGGCTGGAACAGAAATAAACACAACTATGCAGTTTTATAAATATATTAATCAGCCCACACGGCTGTACTAGAAACCAACACAGCGGAAATCATAAAGAACGATCACAAAACACAAATCAACTGACTGCGAGCCGGCTCGGCTTGACACAATAATATTAGACCAAATACAAGATACACAAACACAAGAAGAAGAAACAAAACCAAAGCACAACTAACGTACAGTATACCAAAACCATAATATCGTCCTCGAATGTGACATGGAACTGGCGGACAGGATCTCCAGGTGACTCCATAAATCCTTTACCTGCTACCTGGCGAAATTACCAATATACGGGGTGGTGAGTATAGAGACTAAGCGGGTAATAGACAGATAGTGCATGAGTATAGTAAAGAACTAGAGATGCAAAGGTATACAGTCTCGTATGGAAATAGAAGATACTACAGTGATATCATAATAAGTGTCCATACCTGAAACCATATCCTAGGCTAGTAATGGAAAGTAGGTGTAGTAAAATCCTGCTACAGTACTGCTCATAACTACATGGTATCATGTGAGGTATATACATGTCAATAGTAAGTAAGCTATTGTCTAAACACATACCATAGGTATATATCTCAACCTATGTAAGCATATCAGCATAAGTAAACAACAACAGCATAAGCTAGTAACAGCAGCATAGATAAGCAACAACAACATAAGTAAGCAACCAGCAGATATAATAATAGCAGCGTATGTACAGATGGTCACCCCACCCACCTCTCTGCACCATGACCCTTGTATGGTCGAGAGGCCGAATCGATGACAACTGTACCACCCAAAGGCCGCCACTACTCTCGAGTGACCGGATGGATAGGTGCATAGTAGCTGAATAGCTACATCTGCGATGGGGGTCCCTGCTGCCCGCGACTCCAGCTATCACTACCCATGAGTGTGCGAGTGGGGGGCACGACAGGACATGCAGCACGCTCCAGCTACCACTACCCATGAGTGGCCGAACGTGCGGCCCAGGCCATTGACCGTCTCAACCACAAGGGAGCCAAGGTCGCCGGCAATGCATGCAATGACATGATGCGAACAATGCAACAGTTATCATATATATATAAACAAAAACAGGTATGCTACATGAAGCCAGCATGCTCAGTAAGGTGTGTAAATAAACAGCAACCAAAGCATGTAAACATGGTATCAGGTGTCTATATATCCAATATCTAATATCTAATGTCTGGCATCTGGTATCTGGTATTTGGTATCTGATACCTAGTAATATAGTATCTGCTAAATATCATCGATAGCAACAAGAGACTGTATAGAAACAGACATGAGTAGCTCAAAGATTGAGTGGAAGTATCAAGCGCAGGAACAATAAGAGTGGAGTCAAGATAGATACAGCAACTATCTGAACATAAAGCTCATGCACTAGGATCAAAATACTAAAGAGATAAAGCAAGAAGTACCCGCCTTTATCTGTCGATCGTGATAAACTAGTCCCACGTCGAGACGCACATCTCGAATCCAAGTCTTGCGATCACATAATATATTTAGCTAATTACATATACAACAACTAGCTAAACCTAAGACCCATCATCACTAATCATGATATCAATCTTATGATTCTATTACAATCTTGTACTCCTCTAAATCAACCATAAACCTTCATCTCAATAACAAATCATCCACATGATAATCACACACAAACTAAAATCCACTCAAGCAATAAATCACAACTAAATAGAACTAGGACACTCTAACCATTTCACAACTAAAATCAAATATGGTTAATACACGAAATTACCTTCTCAACTTACCCGAATTGGAGACCTCTCTGTTAATTCACAACCGAAGAAGTGCTCGCTACCAAGGATCGCGATCGGAGCAAGATGGAGGTGCTGATTTCCAAATCCAATACCCTACATAACAATCATCACAGTCATCTAACTCAATCCATCAACTATCCACACTACAACAAAAATGAAATCAAATCTCATCCAGTATCCACTGATTCCAAATTTGATATAAATCCAAATCAATCATTAACTAACCTAATAAATCAATCTCCTAACTAGAAATTTAGAATCTGATTAAGCTCATACCTAATCCTTACCTTTACATCAGTGTCGGGACAGTGGCGACCCTTCTGGTGAACGAACTGTAGTGGATCACAGCATTGAAAAGGGTGTCGGCTCCCATAATAATCAACCATGTCACCCCTCCCGATAGCCTTGGCTGCAACATCATCGAACTGACCTTACCCCAAGGGTGGCAGCATCAAGCTAGAATAATCTTGTACAAGGACCACTATAACTCGATCAAGCTAGGGCTCAAGCTAGGGTGATGGCTATGTCAAGCGCAGATCGGACCCAATCGGTGACTTCCAACAGATTTCCAGCATGCTCGGTTGGTTGTGAATCGACGGCTAGGGTTTGGTTGAAGAGGTGAAATCAGATGCGACAAAGTGACCCCATAGCTCCTCTTCCCATCGGCGAGCAAGGAGAAAGGGCGGCAGCAACTTCTCGCTTCTAGTCGGAGGCGATGCTGGCAGATCTGGAAGAGAGGAGCACACCAACGGCAGTGAATCAGGGGAAGAGATCAGCGAGTCGGCTTGATAGGGACCGAGAGAAGGCGACGGAGCAGGAGGCACGGGAAAGAGGGGAACCGTGTGCGACGGCGAGAGAGTCCCCGGCAAGGATCCCCGCGCCAGCGCTCAACAACGGGGTCTCAGGTGTGGCAGCCAATGAGAGAAGGGCGACGTCGACGGCATTGGGTAGAGACAAGACGAAGAGGAATTGGGGAGAGGAGATGAATCGGGAGATGTTCGGCGCATAAGAGGGAGAGGAGGAGGTGATCGGCGGAGAGGGACTTAGGGCACAGGTAAGGGGTGAATTGAATAGGAAAGGGTTTATAAATTTAAACTTAGGTTTAGATAAATCAAAACCTAAGTTTATTCCTCAATCAACTCCCATCTTTGGATATTTCAAATAGGCTTTCACTAAACTCAATAATTGATCCCCTTAAAATACGTCATACGAGCTTCGATTAAATCCCAAAAAATTCCTAAAAATTCTTGAAAAATCCAATAAGATTATTTTCCAATAACCTTATTATTTAATTATTATTTGGGCACCGTATTTTATACTTTTAGCTTTAATTCAAGCTTAAAAATAATTTTAATTCAATATTAAGCTTAAAATAATTTTAATCCATCCGTAAGCTTAAAAATAAGTCAAAAATAATTTTTATTTCAAAGCTAAGTCAAAAATAATTTCAAAACTAAGTCAAAAATAATTTTTATTTCAAAGCTAAGTCAAAAATAATTTTTATTTCAAAGACAAGTCAAAAATAATTTTTATTTCAAAGTCAAGTCCAAAATAATTTCAAAGCTAAGTCATAATTTTTATTTCAAAGCCAAGTCAAAAATAATTTCAAAGCTAAGTCAAAAATAATTTTTATTTCAAAACTAAGTCAAAAATAATTTTTATTTCAAAACTAAATCAAAAATAATTTTAAAGTCCTAAACTCCAAGCATAAGTAACAAAAGTTAAAAAGTCTACTTTCAAATAAATGTCTAATCTTTAGTTACTAGCTGTTTACCAAGAGGTAGTAGCTTTCACTTTGTTAGTCAAATTATGTAAGTGTTCCAGTTACTTTGACTAAGCATGGATAACTTAATTTGATTAATATGAATTTTATATTTATCGCCCAGACTTATGTCGATGCACAGAAATAAACATTCTGAAGTCTAAGCAGTACCCTATGCATCTCACACCATTCTAAGTATTATTCATGCACAAGCAAGATAAACCTAGTGTGCTTGTGAGATGCTCTGGCTGAATACTAGGGGTACATGCTCTCTAGGGGTAAATACCTAGGCTAAGTCTAAATTTAGAAAAGCTAACAAAATTGGAATTTTGAAAATATTTTTCCTAAAATTTGAAATCAAGTAAAATATTACAATTTTTGAAATAGCAACAGAAGAATCAATTTTGAAAGTAACCTCTATTCTACTAAGCACATCCCTATTTGCCTTCTAAGTACACTGAACTCAAGTTCAGGTAAGGATTTTGTGAAAATGTCAGCCAGGTTTGACTTGGACTCAACATAGTTAAGTACAATGTCACCCTTAGCTACATGATTCTTTACAAAGTGGTGTTTTACTTCTATGTGTTTAGTCCTTGAGTGGTGAATTGGATTCTTGGTTAAGTTAATTGAACTTATATTATCAATTAAAATCTTTGTATTTTTATATTCTAGTTGATAGTCGTTTAAGGTATGCATCATCTATAATAGTTGAGATGCATATTCCCCTAGGGCTATGTACTCAGTTTCAGTAGTGGATAAAATAACACAGTGTTACTTTCTGCTTGACCAACTTACTAAGCACTGACCTAAAAATTGATAGCTACCACTTGTACTTTTTCTATCTAGTTTGCACCCGGCATAGTCTGAGTCAGAATAGTCAATTAGGTCAAAGGTGCAAGTCCTAGGGTACCAAAGTCCTTGTTAGGTGTGACTCTTTTGCACAAGATTAGGATCTTGCACACATACCTACTGTAAATAGGATGTTCGATCGACTTGCAGTTAGGTACAATAGACTCTCTATCGCACTTCAATTGTATTTTAAGTCTACTGGATTTTCTTCTAAGTCAGAGTGTTTTTTAACATTAGTTGCCATTGGAGTATTTATATTTTTAGAATTCTCCATGCCAAATTTTCTAATTAACTCCTTAGCATATTTTGTTTGAAAAATATAAATTCCATCTTTGGTTTGTTAAATTTTTAAGCCTAAGAAAAAGTTGAGTTCTCCAACTAGGCTCATTTCAAATTCACTTTCCATTAATTTGGTAAATTCTCTTAAAAATTTAGTGTTGGTTGAACCAAAAATTATATCATCTACGTAAATTTGGACTATAAAATATCTTTTTCTAAGGTTTTTTACAAATAAAGTTTGATCTATTTAACCTTGTTTAAATCCTTTAGATATTAGATAATTTGATAGTCATTCATACCAAACCCTAGGTACTTGTTTTAGTCCATTAAGGCCTTTTTTAACCTAAAAACATGGTTTGGGTGGTCCAAGTCCTCAAATCCTGGGGGTTGACTTACATATACCTCTTCCTTGATAAACCCATTTAAAAATATGGATTTAAATCCATTTGGTATAGCTTAAATCCTTTATGTGCCGCGTAGGCCAGCAACATCCTAATAGATTCAAGTTTGCCTACAAGAGCATAGGTCTCATCATAGTCTAACCCTTCTACTTGGCTAAACCCTTTTGCTACTAATCTAGCTTTGTTTCTTACTATTTCTCCCTTATCGTCCAATTTATTTCTAAATATCCATTTGCTGTCAACTATAGTTTTATTATTGGGTTTAGGTACTAGTTCCCAGACATGGTTTCTTTTAAATTGGGCTAACTCATCTTGTATTGCTAATATCCAGTCTGGATCAGGTAGGGCTTCTTCTATAGTTTTGGGTTTAATTTTGAAAATGAGGGTTATCTGACTTAGGTTCCTATAAGATGATCTAGTTCGAACTCCTAGGGTTGGATCACCCAAAATTATTTGGTCATATAGGTGATTGATACTTATTCTTGATGGTCTTAAATTAGGGTCAATAATTGGTTCTTTTGTATCTCTAGGTTTAAATTGAACATCTTCATCATCTTCTATAATTTTTGAATTAATATTTTCTATATTTTGATTTTCATTTATTGAGTTAGGCAAGTTATTTTCTTCATTAAAGATCACATTAGTTATTTCTTCAACTTTTAGGGTTTCTTTGTTATAGACTCGATAAACCCTACTGGTTGTGGAGTATCCTAAAAGATTCCTGGGGTTGATTTTGATGTGAATTTTCCTAAGTAGTCCTTGGTGTTTAGTATATGAACTTTACACCCAAATACTTTTAAAAAATTTAAGTTGGGAATTCTATTGTAATATAATTCATATGGAGTTTTATTTTGAATTTCATTAATTAAAATTCTATTTTGAATGTAACAGACTGTATTAATGGCCTTAGCCCAGAATTGATTATTTAGGTTAAATTAATTTAACATGGTTCTAGCGACTTCTTGTAGGGTTCTATTTTTATGTTCTACTAGGTCATTTTGTTGGGAGGGGGGGGGGGGGGGGTCCTAGGGCATGAGTATTCATGTTTATATCCATTAATTTCACAAAATTCAATATATTTATGATTTTCAAATTCTCCTCCATGGTGACTTCTAATTCTTATAATTTTAGTATCTTTTTCATTTCCCACTAACTTACAAAAGGTTTTAAAGATTTTGTAGGTTTTGTCTTTAGTTTTTAGGAATTTTACCGAGGTAAATCTTGAGTAATCATCGATTATTACTAAGCAATATTGGTTTTTGCTTAGTGACTTGGCTCCATGTGAGTCAAACAGGTCTAAGTGTAGGAGCTCAAGTATTGAGTTAGTTCTCTTTAAGTTGGTTAACTTGTGGGTTGACTTGGTTTGTTTACCCTGTTGACAAGCATTACAAATTAAATTTTCTATAAATTTTAATTTGGGCAAGCCTCTAACTAAGCCATTTTTTCTCATTTTTGAAATGAGACTGGTATGAGTGTGACTCAGTCTTCTGTGCCACAACTTAGTTTCCTCTTGTTGTGTCAATAGACACTTAAATGAGGAGGTTGGTAGATCAATTGTATAGATATTCTTTTTCCTAATTCCCTTAAGTGTGATTTTAGGATTTTCAACATTTTTAATTAAACACTCAGATTTTGAAAATATGACTAAGTACCCTGAGTCACATAATTGGCTAATACTAAGTAAGTTAAAATTCAGTCGATCAACCAATAAAACTTTTCGAATATAGAAATCGGAACTTAGTTGGATATTACCTGTTTTGATTACCTTAAGTGTTCCGTCGTTGCCGAATGTAACGGACCCTAGGTTCTTGAATTTCAACTTAGTGAATTTTAATCTATCTCCAGTTATGTGCCTGGAGTATCCACTATCTAGTATCCATTGATCCAAATCTTTATATTCCTACACATAAAGTATTTGATTTGGTTCAATTTGACGGATCAAAAGATAGTTTGATTGAAATTAACTCCTTAATGTTCCATCTCACCCAGTCTAGGTTATCAAATATGGTATCCCTATGGGTGATTGTGAGATGATTTTATCGAGTTAATCAGGTTTATGTTTAAGTTTATTTATTAATTAAGTTAAATTGATTGATTAAGTTAAATTGATTTATTAATTAGTTTAAGTTGATTTATTAATTAAGTTAAATTGATTTATTAATTTAATTTAAGTTGATTTCTTAATTAGGTTAAATTGATTTATTTTATTCTAAATTTTACCTAGGTTCATCTCACCCATTTCTAAGTTTTCAATCAGAGAACCTTATGGATTTTGTGAGATGGTTAATTTTATCTTTGATTTAAATCATGTCTAAGGATTAATTTATATTTGGGTTAGACTTAGGTTTTTCAATTAGAAAATTAAATATACATTTCAAAGATTGACTTCTAGGCTGTGGCGACGCACTAGGCCTTCTTGGGTATGGAATCATACACCACTTCTAGACTAAGTCCTTCAAAGAAATTGGATATTTAATTTTCCTTTTGAAACCCCTAGGTCTAACTAGTCAAGTGTAAATTATGCCTAGATCCTTATCTAACCTAATCTAAGCATATATAATAAAAAAATAATCATCAGACAAATCTATTTATTAATAAATATAGTATTTCTATTGGCTCTCCCTGGATCATAGCCTCGATAGGTCAAGGTAATGAATTTGATCCTTGGGGACCCAATAGTATCCAAGTCCAACTTGATTAACCAAGTTTGACTTGGGGACCCATGCTTGGACTAATTTTCTATTAGTTCGATTAACAAGGGATAATAAGATTTGTATTTTCTATTAGCCTTAAATCCAAGTCTGGATCGATTGTAAACAACTCGTTGTTTTCCAAAAATCATATCAAGATTCTTGGTGTTAGAGTGTATACTAAAAGCCTAGCTTTTGGTATGAACATTTATCTAGAAATAAGAATCACATTGGTCAAATGTCTACATTTATGATAAATGTAGTTGCTCAATTAATTTATATTGTAGATAACATGGTGTGTGGTGTCACACACAAAAGATCATGTTATCGGTTCCTTATAAATTATAAACAGTGGCTCACGACCAAGATGGAAAGGAACAAACCATTGGAAGGTCGTAGTGTAATTAGGTATTAGTTTATCTTAACTATATAATTACACTAGTACACTTAGAGTGTATTGAGTAGGACCATTTGAGGTCGTTCCTTTTATACTGACTTTATAAAGGAACAAAGACCTCAGTTATTATAGAAGTGTGTGCTCTTAATCCTAATATAATAACAAGCACATATATTTGATATTTATTTCTTTAATTTATCAATGGGTGAGATTTAGTTCAATAATTCAATAAGCCCAATAAGTTGGGAAATGATATCACTTATAGTGTGTGTTGTTAATTATAGAAGGAAACTGTGTCCTAGTGATCTAGGTTGAGAATGTCCCCAAGAGGAGCTCATAAGGATTGTCATGTTAAACCCTGCAGGTGGACTTAGTCCGACATGACGATGAAGTTGAGTGGTACTACTCTTGGAGCTAGATATTAATTAAGTGAGTTGTCAGTAACTTACTTAATTAGTGGACATTTGTTATCTTAAACACAGGGAGACTAACACACTCATGATAAGAAGGAGCCCAAAATGTAATTTGGGATTGGTGCGGTAGTTCAATAATAGTTCTCTAGTGGAATGAATTATTATTGATAAAATTAAGTTGTGTGTTCGGGGCGAGCACGGGATGCTTAATTTTATCGGGAGACCAAAACCAATTCCTCCTCTCGGTCTCTATCATAGCCTCTTAATTATAGAGTACTATACCCACCTATACCCACCTTTTTACCCATCCTATAGGGGCCGACCGAGCTAGCTTGGAGACCAAGCTAGGGCCGGCCATGGGTATGTTCATGGGTGAATTCATGTGGCCGTCCCTATTAAAATAAAAAGGAATTTTAATTTTAAAATTTTTCTTATGTGGATAATATAATTTAAAAGAGAGTTTAAAAATTTAAATCCTTCCTTTTATAAGATTCTACAAAAGATTAAGAGAAGAGTTAAAATCTCTTTCCTTATTTGTAGATTAAAAGGTTGATTTTAATTTTGGTAAAAACTTTCCTTTTAATTATATTCATGATTTAAAAGAAAGTTTAAAAATTAAAAATTCTCTTTTATTAGTTTCTACAAAAGATTAAGAAAAGATTTAATATCTTTCCTTATTTGTAGATTGAAAGGAGATTTTAATTTTTAGAGATAACTTTCCTTTTTGGAAATTATCCACATGTTTAAAAGAAATATTTTAATTTATAAAATTTCTTTTTATTAACCAATCATGAAGGGATTAAAATTATTGGAGAAATTTTTATAAATTTCTAGAAACAAATTAGGAAGTTTTAATTTTTGTTTTAATTAATTCTCTCCTTGTTTTGGGGAGAAGAGTGGCCGGCCATTATAATTTGAAAAGAGAAAATTATTTTAATTAAATAAATTTTCCTTTTCAATGGCAAAGGAATTAAGGAAGTTTTTATTAAATTTTCCTTATTTGCCAAGACCAAGGATTATAAAAGAGGGGGTAGAGGAGGCTTCAAGGCTAACGACTCTATTCTATTTTTCCTCTCTTTTCTCCTTGGGTGTGGCCGACCCTTTCTTTCCTCTCCTCTCCTTTGTGTGGCCGAAACCTTCTCATGGTGGAGATAGCTTTGGTGGCCGGATCTAAGAAGGAGAAGAAGGAGAAGCCTCTTTTCTAGCATCCCTTGGAGCATGGTGGTGGTGGCCGAACCTCTTCATCCTAGGAGAAGTTTTGATGCCGAAACTTGTAAGGAAGAAGAAGGTGCTTGGTGGTTCTCATCTCGGAAGATCGTTGCCCACACAACGTCCGAGGTTAGAAGAGGAATACGGTAGAAGATCAAGAGGTCTTTCTAAAAGGTATAACTAGTAATTTTTGTTTCCGCATCATACTAGTTATTTTTGGAAATAATACTAAATACAAGAGGCATACGATTCTAGAGTTTCGAATTTGTTTTCGATATAGTGTTCTTTTGTTTTTTCCTTGTGATTTGATTGTTCTTTTGGTTAACCTAAAGTTATTTTAGGAAATTAAATATTAGCTTTCCATAAAAGGTTTTGTCTAGTCGGTGGTGGTTGCTCCCATATCCAAGAAGGTCATGTGCCTCGCCACGTCGATATTGGGAACCAATTATGGAAATTAATATTTAATGGAATTAATAACTTAAGGTGATTTGGGTCGAACGTGTTAAGTTCCGCAGGAGACCCAAGTCAAAACCTAAAAGAACGAATAGATTAAGTTTTGGATCAAACGTGTTAAGTTCCGCAGGCGATCCAAAATTTAATTTAAAAGAACACATGTTAGCTAGGAAAAGGTTCAGACCTTTGTACAAAATTTTTGTACAGTGGAACCTCTAGGTTTTCCGAGTAGCAACTAACAATTGGTATCAGAGCTAGGGTTTTGCCTCTGTGTATTTGGTATTAGTTTAATTATGCACATGTCATACATAATTTAGTCAGGATAATAGTAGGATGTGCTAACTTTGTGGATGCAGGATCCAACTATTATGGCTTATAGTTATTATGTGTGTGATTGGACCCTTGGACATGTCAAGGGCATTTTATTGTGTGTGCATGATTGTATTATAAAATACAGCAGGAGCTGTATTTAGTTTTATTAGGATTTTATTTTTGATCTAGTTACATGTACATTCCTTTTATGGAATATAGGATCGATGGATGTAAATTTTATTTTATGTTCGATCTAGTTTACATGTACATTCCTTCGAGGAATATAGGATCAAAATGTAAAATTCTATTTATGTCACGGATCGAATCTTGCAAAGCGTGGAACCTTCTAAGGACCAGAGGCGTAGTGGAACTAGGAGCAAGATGGATGCGACAGCTAGACCTGGTGGCAGTGGCCAAATATGGCAGCAGCTTGGGATGACAACACACGGAGGACAACAAGAGATAAAAGTCATAATAGTTGAAAATTAGATTTTCTATTTATTGCTTTTATATTGTGCTGTGTGTGCATGTTAGTTTACATATTTAGTAGGCTAGCATAGTTAAAATTCCTCATTTATAAATAACTAAGTGGGAGAGGGATTTTTAAGTAAATCTCATGGTCTCCATTACTGGTTTGTAAGTGATGCAAACAAGCTTGCGCGTTGGCTCTGAGTGCCTTCCTCCATAACGGATGAGCTTGTTTGTGGATCACTAGAACAGACTTCCATTTTTGGATGACTATAGGAAGTTAATTAAGAGCGTGTGATCTTCCCCAATGGAAGGGGCATAATCTTATTAATGGATTTAGTGTCAAGTAATGGTATACACTTAGACACATCTAATAGTATCCTCCCCATCGGAGTCACTGCTATTATTTGTGTGACCAAATGATACCAACTATTAATTTTATTTGTCAAAAAGTTAGGTTGACAAGATAATAAAATTAATGGGTTAAAACCCTCCTTTTACAAATGTTGAATTTGTATACGTCCACACTAACGTGGCATGTAAAATTCACGGTGTTTGAGGTGTTGGTGAATTTAAATAATATTGTTTGAGGAATCAAAAAAATTTTTAAATTCAAAAGTTTTTGACCAAATATTTGATCAAAGACAGATCAACTATTAATTTTATTCGTCATAAAGTAAAGTTGACGAGATAATAAAATTAATGAATAAAATCTCCTCTTCGATTTTGTATACGTCCACACTATTGTGGCATACAAAATTCATGGGGATTTTTAAGGAGTTGATCTTAACCAAGTATTTTTGTGATTCTTAGGATTTAAAATGTTTGTCAATCCCCTAGTAGTCATACTATAAGAAAGACTTAGTAATCTCAATTGTAATGATTGGAAATAGGACTTGGACATTAAGGTAGGCTGTCTTCTTAGAACTAAGAATAATATAGGTGTATTTAATTCATTAGTTGAAACATGTTTAGTGGTGTTATCTACCAGAACTTGGAGTGTAGATACAGATGCCATTAATCATGTCCACAATTCATTGCAGGTTTCCAGGAAACCCGACAACTAAATGAAAATTAAAACACCGTGTACATGAGCACTACTGTAAAAATGGTAGTTGTTGCAGTGGGAGATGTTTATCTTTTGATAAGAATAAAACATGGATTTTTGAGTAATTGTCTTTACGCACCAAGTTTAGAAAGAACTAGTTTTCAGTTTCTAAACTATTCAAAAAACTTGATATTCTGCCTCTTTTAAATAACAAAGTTGTTATTGAGAAAAAGAGGGAAGTTATCTGTTCTGGTACGTTGGTTGGCAATTTATAAATCCAATAACTCTCACGATGCAACAAATGGAAATTAGTAACACATCTTCTAACTTTAAGAGAAAGTAACCTTCGAAAATGAACCAATTATATCTTTAGCTTCTAAGGCTAGGTTATATTAACTTGAGTAGGATTCATTGGTAGCTGATGAACTTTTGGGTTCATTAGTAGTGGAAATCTTTCCAACCTACGAGTCTTACTTGGAAGGAAAAATAACCAAGAAGCTTTTAAGTCTAAGGGGTATGGAGTCAAAGATATATTGGAATTGGTTCATTTTGATTTGTGTGATCCTATGAGCATCCAGGCAAGAGGTTGTTTCAAATATTTCATCTATTTTATAGACAACTATTTGAGATACGGATATATTTACTTGATGTGCCGCAAGTCTAAGTGCTTTGATTAGTTCAAAGAGTACGAGGCTGATGTGGAGAAACGACAAAGTAAAAGTATCAAGACACTACGGTAAGATCGTAGTGGCAAGTACCTCTTGGGAGAATTTAGGAGTCATTTATCAGAAGTAGGGATTCAATCCCAACTAACTGCACATGGTACACCCCAACAGAATGGTGTAGGAAAAGGAAGGTATAGGACTCTTATGGAAATAAGTAGATTGATGAGTTATTAAGAATATTATCAAAATCATTTTAAGGATATACTCTGGAAACGGGAGTGAATATAGTACCTTCTAAAGTCAGAACTCTCTACTCATATAGAATTGCTGAATAGGCGTAAGCCTATTTCGAAGCATATTCGGATTCGGGTAATCCAACACATATGCTAAAGAGAGACAATGATAAGTTGGACAGGAATTCACTTGTTTGTGGGTTATCCTAGAGAAATGAAAGTAGGTTTATAGTCTTAAAAATCAGAAGGTCATTGTTAGCATCAATGACCGATTTTTAGAAAATGACTATGTAATAAACCACGTGCCCATAAGAAAATTTATTCTTAAGGAAATATAAAAAGGCATGTCTAATCTAGTACCAACTGTACAAGATGAGATATCACAAGGAAACTGCAACACGTATCACAAATGATACACAATTGCAGAAAGTGCCTTGTCGTAGTGGGAGGGTTGTTAAGCAACCTAAAAAGATTCATGTTTTGGGAGAGTTTTTTGGATTCGATCCCTGGAGGACATGAACCTGATCTCCGGACATATGACGAAACACTCCAAGATAAAGATGCAATATCTTGGCAAAGAGTAATGAATAACATAATTAGAATATATGTATTCTAATAAAATCTGGAAGCTTGTAGAACCACCAAATGGTGTAAAAGCCTTTGGGTATAAAAAGGTCTATAATAGGAAAAGAGGGATAGACAGGAAGGTAGAAACTTTCAAAGCAAGGCTAGATGAAAAAGGAAACTTTTTCACTGGTAGCCATGCTTAAGTCTATCCGGATTCTTTTATCTATTTGGTAAGTGGATGTCAAGACAGCATTCCTTAATGGAAGTCTTGAAGAAAGCATCCATATAAAGCAACCAGAAGGGTTCATTGCAAAGGGCTAAGAGCATCTTGAGTGCAAGCTCAATCAGTCTATGGACTGATACAAAGCTTCAAGGTCTTAGAACATCCAGTTTATCAAAGTAATCCAGACCTTTGGATTCATTTAGTAACTGGATAAGTCTTGTGTATACAAAAGGTGTGATGGAAGCGTGGTGGTATTTCTTGTACTATACGTAGATAACATTTTTGGTAGTTAGAAACAATATCAAAATGTTGTCAGAAGTAAGGGTATGGTTGTCCAAACAATTCGATATAAAGGACTTGGAAGAATGTATATATTCTTGAGATCAAAGTAATAAGGGATCGCAAGAAAAGAATATTTTACTTATTCCAAGCTTCATACATCGGAAAAATCCTTGCTCGTTTTAAGCATGCAAAACTCCAAGAAAGGTTTCTTACTTTTTAGGATGGAGTAACTTTATCTAAAGATATGTCTCTGTAGACATCAAAGGAAATAAAGGCAGTTCTTTATGCTTCGGCTATCGGAAGCCTAATGTATGCTATGCACGAGATCAGAAATCTGTTTTACCAAGGGCATAGTTAGCAGATATCAAAGTAACCCTAGATAAGGACATTGGACTGCAGTAAAGCATATATTAAAGTACCTTAGAGGCGCTAGAGATTATATGCTAGCTTACAAGGCAGTTAATTTGGTCCCTGTGGGTTACACGGATTTTAACTTCCAATCGGATAGGGACAATAATAAGTCGACCTCGGGGTTTTGTGTTTACTTTAGGAGGAAAAGTCATAACTATGAAAGAGTGATAAGCATAGGTGTTTTTCCTGGACTCCACCATAGAAGCTGAGTATATGACAAGCCTCTGAGGTAGCCATAAAAGCTGAATGACTTAATTACCTCAAGATAGACTTAGATATGATTTCTAGTTTGTCCAAAGATTATTACAATTTATTGTAATAATAATGGTGCAGTAACAAACTCGAAGAAACCATGAGTCTATAAGGCAAGAAAACACAATAGAGCGCAAGTACTACCCAATACAAGAAATTGTATAACGAGGAGAAGTTGTTGCCGCCTAGATTGCATCAGATGATAAACCTAAGGTCCTTAAGGCAAGAGCTTTTTGAAAGGCTTGGGAATCAGATGTATGGCAGCAGATATGGCAGCTTAGTCTTTTAGTATAAGTGGGAGATTGTTAGAGTGTATACTAAAAGCCTAGCTTTTGGTATGAACATTTATCTAGAAATAAGAATCACATTGGTCAAATGTCTACATTTATGATAAATGTAGTTGCTCAATTAATTTATATTGTAGATAACATGGTGTGTGGTGTCACACACAGAAGATCATGTTATCGGTTCCTTATAAATTATAAACAGTGGCTCACGACCAAGATGGAAAGGAACAAACCATTGGAAGGTCGTAGTGTAATTAGGTATTAGTTTATCTTAACTATATAATTACACTAGTACACTTAGAGTGTATTGAGTAGGACCATTTGAGGTCGTTCCTTTTATACTGACTTTATAAAGGAACAAAGACCTCAGTTATTACGGAAGTGTGTGCTCTTAATCCTAATATAATAACAAGCACATATATTTGATATTTATTTCTTTAATTTATCAATGGGTGAGATTTAGTTCAATAATTCAATAAGCCCAATAAGTTGGGAAATGATATCACTTATAGTGTGTGTTGTTGATTATAGAAGGAAACTGTGTCCTAGTGATCTAGGTTGAGAATGTCCCCAAGAGGAGCTCATAAGGATTGTCATGTTAAACCCTGCAGGTGGACTTAGTCCGACATGACGATGAAGTTGAGTGGTACTACTCTTGGAGCTAGATATTAATTAAGTGAGTTGTCAGTAACTTACTTAATTAGTGGACATTTGTTATCTTAAACACAGGGAGACTAACACACTCATGATAAGAAGGAGCCCAAAATGTAATTTGGGATTGGTGCGGTAGTTCAATAATAGTTCTCTAGTGGAATGAATTATTATTGATAAAATTAAGTTGTGTGTTCGGGGCGAGCACGGGATGCTTAATTTTATCGGGAGACCAAAACCAATTCCTCCTCTCGGTCTCTATCGTAGCCTCTTAATTATAGAGTACTATACCCACCTATACCCACCTTTTTACCCATCCTATAGGGGCCGACCGAGCTAGCTTGGAGACCAAGCTAGGGCCAGCCATGGGTATGTTCATGGGTGAATTCATGTGGCCGTCCCTATTAAAATAAAAAGGAATTTTAATTTTAAAATTTTTCTTATGTGGATAATATAATTTAAAAGAGAGTTTAAAAATTTAAATCCTTCCTTTTATAAGATTCTACAAAAGATTAAGAGAAGAGTTAAAATCTCTTTCCTTATTTGTAGATTAAAAGGTTGATTTTAATTTTGGTAAAAACTTTCCTTTTAATTATATTCATGATTTAAAATAAAGTTTAAAAATTAAAAAATCTCTTTTATTAGTTTCTACAAAAGATTAAGAAAAGATTTAATATCTTTCCTTATTTGTAGATTGAAAGGAGATTTTAATTTTTAGAGATAACTTTCCTTTTTGGAAATTATCCACATATTTAAAAGAAATATTTTAATTTATAAAATTTCTTTTTATTAACCAATCATGAAGGGATTAAAATTATTGGAGAAATTTTTATAAATTTCTAGAAACAAATTAGGAAGTTTTAATTTTTTGTTTTAATTAAAACTCTCCTTGTTTTGGGGAGAAGAGTGGCCGGCCATTATAATTTGAAAAGAGAAAATTATTTTAATTAAATAAATTTTCCTTTTCAATGGTAAAGGAATTAAGGAAGTTTTTATTAAATTTTCCTTATTTGCCAAGACCAAGGATTATAAAAGAGGGGGTAGAGGAGGCTTCAAGGCTAACGACTCTATTCTATTTTTCCTCTCTTTTCTCCTTGGGTGTGGCCGGCCCTTTCTTTCCTCTCCTCTCCTTTGTGTGGCCGAAACCTTCTCATGGTGGAGATAGCTTTGGTGGCCGGATCTAAGAAGGAGAAGAAGGAGAAGCCTCTTTTCTAGCATCCCTTGGAGCATGGTAGTGGTGGCCGAACCTCTTCATCCTAGGAGAAGTTTTGATGGCCGAAACTTGTAAGGAAGAAGAAGGTGCTTGGTGGTTCTCATCTCGGAAGATCGTTGCCCACACAACGTCCGAGGTTAGAAGAGGAATACGGTAGAAGATCAAGAGGTTTTTCTAAAAGGTATAACTAGTAATTTTTGTTTCCGCATCATACTAGTTATTTTTGGAAATAATACTAAATACAAGAGGCATACGATTCTAGAGTTTCGAATTTGTTTTCGATATAGTGTTCTTTTGTTTTTTTCCTTGTGATTTGATTGTTCTTTTCGGTTAACCTAAAGTTATTTTAGGAAATTAAATATTAGCTTTCCATAAAAGGTTTTGTCTAGTCGGTGGTGGTTGCTCCCATATCCAAGAAGGTCATGTGCCTCGCCACGTCAGTACTGGGAACCAATTATGGAAATTAATATTTAATGGAATTAATAACTTAAGGTGATTTGGGTCGAACGTGTTAAGTTCCGCAGGAGACCCAAGTCAAAACCTAAAAGAATGAATAGATTAAGTTTTGGATCAAACGTGTTAAGTTCCGCAGGCGATCCAAAATTTAATTTAAAAGAACACATGGTAGCTAGGAAAAGGTTCAGACCTTTGTACAAAATTTTTGTACAGTGGAACCTCTAGGTTTTCCGAGTAGCAACCAACACTTGGAACCCAAGGTGAACCATTCCAATGTATCCTTTAGTTCCTTGACTTGATTTTTCAGGTTAGAATTCTATTCCTCAAGCTTTTGGACTTGAGTTGAGGTTCTAGTCTGAGTGAAGTCAGTTAAGGAGCTTGGGTTAGTCACTTCTTTAAGGATTGTTACCTCCTTTTGAAGTGATTTGACCCGGACATTGGATTTAGCTAATTTACACATGAGGTAATTGACTAAATTATAAAGTTTATTTACTTGAGAAATACTTGCAGTGGGCTTAGGCCCTTCAGAAATGGATACGGATCAGTGGCTTCTCTCGAACTCTATTTCTTATTCGCTCTCATTCTCTAATTCGTCCATGTGTTCCCGGGCTGTCAGTGCAAGAAAGCTCGTCTGTTCGAGCTCATCATCGGAATCTTCTGAAGAGGACTCGTCCCATGTTGTTTGCAGTGCTTTCTTCTTTCTCTGCTTCTTTGCTTGTTTTAGGTTTGGACAATTGACCTTGATGTGTCCCTTTTGATTACACCTATAGCAGGTTACTTCGAACTTTACCTTTGGACTCGTTAGTACCTTTTTGGACTAAACCACCTTCTTGATATCCTTCTTTGTGAACCCCTTCTTCTTTCTGTAGAGCTTGCATACTAGGTTGATGAGTTCGACTTCTATCACATTGTCATCATCATCTGAATCTGGTTCTTCTTCAGACTCGGGTTCAATCTTATGCTTCTTTCTAGCCTCCTTTCCCTTGCTTCACTACAACAAAAACAGCAAACGACAACGGATATTATCCGTTGTCGTAGGGTCAAAAAACCGTTGTAACTGAGGGTGTTGTAGAATGTATTGCCCTACGACAACGGTTTTGAATCCGTTGTCTTTGTAGACATTTGACAACGGTTTTTATCCATTGTTATTTATATGCCCAAAATTTGGCTACAAAGGATACGACAACGTTTTAAAACCGTTGTGGTAGATAATTTTAACAACAGAAATAAACCGTTGTGGTAGACATTTTTTACAACGGATATAAACTGTTGTGGTAGAGAATATTTGACACGTTTTATTTTTTTACAATAGTTTTAATATATTTTACAACGGATAAAATCGTTGTCTTTTATCACTTTTTACAAAAAAATTTCGTTGTGGTTTACCTGATTTTTACAATATTTTTAACTGTTGTCTTTAATGTTCATTAATACCAAACAACTAATCTTATTTTACTATAAGCAAACCACCAATGCAAAACTAAATATTTACTACATTAAATCCAAAATAAACATTCGTATATAATTCATCTTGTAGCCACATATACAAAAATATACAAAATGAGTTGTTACTCATCAAAATACACATGTTTTCCATTACTCTCCATATACATTAAATTACATGTTTTCCATTTGATGTTCTCCATATGACTTTTAATTTACAAATTAGCAAGGCAAGCTACATCCTAACAAAACTCACTTCTTGCATCAAAAAAACTCAAGCCTCACGAATTGCCCGACCTGCAAGAGAAAATTTAACAAAACTTATCAAATTCCAGAATTCCAAAAGGAGAATGTAATTAACCAATCTGTAGTGCATAGAAGGCAAAATCAAACCAAATGAAGGAAACAAAAAGATGTGTTTATTAGAGAATAACAGTACATGGAATCTACTAGGAGCAGTGATACCTAGCTTAGCATAGTTTATTAAATAATTAGCACTACATGCAGCTAACATTATTTAAGTGAACTATCATCCAAGATCAATAGAATCCATGCAAAGCGCATTACATCCATTAACATCTTGAAACAAAATATTCATGCAATTTTCTGTGCCATTTTCTAGACTGCATTACCTTTAAGACCTGGTAGGCATAATATGCTTTTCCATTTTGGAAGTAACAAGTTGCCAGGAGCTGCAAATTGACATAAGGAGAGTACAAACAAGAAAAATAATAAATTATAGGACGAAAAACAAGATTAAGTCATGGCATATAGATGAAAACCATAAGGAGAGTACAAACAAGAAATTTGTAGAGCAACTCATAAGATACAAAAAGGTCATCATCTAACAATTCACAAAGAGATAACTTTCACATTGTCAGTCCTTGCATAATTCGAAAACAACTAAATAAGCTACTCACACAACCCAGCCATTATTAATTTTGGACCACAAAGAGAGGCAATAAATAAGGGAAATGTCAGCTAATTCTGCTCATTGTAGAAATGCAAGAATGAAGTATTGAGCAAAGGAGATAGCTAGCTGTGAACAAACAAATTATTAGCACTAAGGAATCAAAATCAATAAGTCATGGAGTCACAAACAAAGTGTTCAACCATCTTTTGAAGTCTAGTAATTTATACCTAGTAATGAATATAGTCTAGTACGCAATCCGCTCATTCGGATCGCACTTCGTCAATTTCTTCGTTGGAGTAAATTGTTTTCATGAACTGTTAACAAACCCAGATTATATTAGTAAAAAAAATCAGTAATAAAGAAGCAAAGTCAAATAAAAGAAATTATTTGAGAAAATTGAGAATATGTCAAATATTACCATTGACAACTACTCACATTAAAATCCAAATTCAGAAGAAAAAAAAACTACATCAAAGAAAAAAGGGAGAAAAAAACAAACGAAATTGTCCCTTCTTATTCCCCTTCACTTTGAATCCGAGTCCATACTCTCCATTCCCTTCAACCCTCTTCGCCTCTTCTTCTTCTGTTCAAAACCAATAAAAAGATACTAAATAAATGTTTCTCAATAGAAAATATAATACCGATGTAATTGCTAGAATAGATATAGATATTTCAAGGTGATCAAGAGGGGAAAAATGAACAATAAGTGGAGAGCGAGCCACTGCACCAATGGAACATAACATACGTGGACCCGCTCGAAAGGGCCAACAAAGACATGCTGCATTAAAGACATGCAACAATGAAGGAAAACCAAGGAATATTGTCAAAATTAATAATAGAAGAAAATGGTTGAATACTATCATGCAGCACAACAGCAGTGAAAGCAATCAAAAAAGGTAGAAAATGTTGAAAATTAAGATGAAACAAATATCAGAGCATGAGATTTAGAAGGATGGAAGCAAGTGGACGGAAATGGATACCTTCCTCGTGCATGTCTTCTCCCTCACTTCATACCTTGCCCTTGTCAAATTTGTTAGCCATATACCTGGATAACAGTACTGGGATCCAAATTCACAACAATTAGGAAAATAAAGTTTAAATTTTGAGAAGAAAATGAGCAACAAGTTGTGATTTTGCTGAATCCAAAGAATGGAAGAATGTGGAAGTAGTGTGACCAACACTTACCTGATAGTCCAAAGAAGAGGGCAACATCACCATCTTTGCCCATATTGTTGCTAGAGTGCAGGGAGAGAATGTTTCTTTTAGGCATTAGATAGTGCATCACACCGAACAAACCTTCTTCATCTCCCCGGCATATTGTGTGCCAAGGATGACCATTTCTTTCCTATCAAGATTAAGATCAATGCTGGTGGAGGTAGTCATGTAGTGTGTGTATCGATTACATGGAAACTAGCCAGCATTGTAAATTGTGAAGCAAAAGAGATCCGTTTCAGCCCAAGGCAATAGTGCATTACGTATTCTAGTTGTAAATCGGACCAGAATTTCAATAACAACAGTAACAACAACAATGGCAAGTCTTGTATAACCAGTAAACCTCTTTGGGCGGATCAAAACTTCATCAAGAAAAAAAAAAGGGAAAGGAAAGATATTTAGAAATTTAGTAGAAGGAAAAAAGGATTTCTTAGAGAAAAAACATTCCAATGTGATGGCATCATTTGGCTCAAATATACCAACATGATCTGCATATAGAAAGTTTCCAAACTGATGTAGATCCAATTACCGATAATTTCAACAATTGATATATAATTATTATGAAACTGCAGTTGCTTAACTTGGATAAATCAAGGAAAAAATAACAAATAAAACCAGAGTGATGATGTCAAGACCATAAATTAGCTATTGGAAACATAGAGAACACCTATCGAAAAAGACTAAACAAAGAGAACTATGGTAATGTTAAGTAATGTGCAAGCATCCATTAGCAAGTTGTAATGGTATCATTAAAATAAAACATACTACTAGCACTTTAAGATACTATATAGAAAAAACTTAGAAGTTCACAAAAAAAAAAAATCAAGTGCATCAGCCAGATAGGAATACCTCAATGTTGTACTAAAGAAGATTGCAACTCCAAGAACATCGAAGTGGTTGAGCATAGTTCTATCAATCCCATTTAAAAGTTGATAGCGCATGTTTGCATATAATCCTAAAAAGCACCATAACCAAGAGCATTGCTACTTGCAGAAGGAATTGTCACTGATAACCTACCATAAAATTGAGTTAAGAAACCATATAATTAAATTATCTTCAAAGAGTTATTCACAATAAAAGGGGGAAAAATAGAAAACACTAACCTTCCCTCCTTCTTGGCAGCAAAATCTTTTGTTATAGCACCTTGAATTGTCCCTGCAGCTAGTCCCAGTAAAGAAAATTCTGCTGCTTTGTAGAAGAAAGAGTAAATTCTCTTCTGCAAGTCAAATTCTCTCATAGGATAGCTATTCTCAAAAATATTATTGGGAAGTTTCTGAATTGTATTTTCCAAGTCAAAGCGGAATGTATTCCCATATGAACGACAAGGTGCAAGGGACCAAACAATTATTCCATTACAAGTCATTGCAGTAAGGACATTGACAAGTGCCAATTGCCATTCTTGCTTGATTCTACATCACGGAGGAGAACAGATTAATAATCAGAACATATAAAAACATCTCCCTTTTGCAGACAATGAAATTTGTCTAGAACATTAGCATATTCTGTGCCAAGTCAGTCATATCATATTTATGTAAATTCAGATGTGCAAATATATGTCATAAGGCACGTCAAAATACTACAAGTTCAGAAAAGCATAGAAACAGGGATGATGCTTGTGCCACTATCTAGCAAGTAGCACCTAAATTCGGAAAAAAATGAATAATGGACAAGTTCAGTTGCATGTCGCATTAGATCAAATGCGATGTTTCCACTTTATTGAGAGACAATTCTATGAAAACTAAAATAGAATGGAGCTCGACAACACTATACATATAAATATAAAGATCAAAGTTTCTGAATGGATAAGTGTGAGAGGGTGAAGTGTAACAAAATTTCAAGATTTTGCAGGCAAATCTTGCTGATATGCTAGAGAAATGAATTTACCTTGTTGGAAGATGAGCTTTACATGAAAATGTAGTTCTAGCATCTCTAAGCAATTTCCACCACCTTCGAAGAAGACAGTGGAATAAGGTAGTCTATCTCTGTTTTAAATCCCATGCTCAAAATGCATAGTTTGAAATGCTATAGATCCAGGTTAACATTTTTGTTCCACACATGAGATAGTAAACATACTTATGTGAATGATTCTTATTATGCTTCCCCAACACAAAATTATATACCTCGCTCCCTATTTCCATCAATCTCGGTTCTATCACGCACAGAGTGATACTATTACCATGACATATTTATCTCCTGTAAGTTGAATATAAATCTACAAAACACACTAACCTGAATACAACTAGGAAGATTGAGTATCGGACAGATATGGAAACCACAGAAAAGCAACAAGATGAAGAAAATATGAGTATGTTGATAAATATGATTGTTATTGCACTTGCATGGCTATACCTGCTGCGGGGAGTTGAAACGTTCCGGAATAACAAACGCTTCATTATCTAGAGGGATATCGGTAGATGGATATTCTGAACGTACGTATGGACTTGTACTCCCACATAAAACATAATTCGCAGAGCAAAGAACAGCCAGATATAACAAGAGGAGCTGTGAGCTCCAACCACCCATAGGCTTCCAGGAATCGATTGCAATTCTACCCTAAAAGCACGAGACAATGGATCAGTTAGTATCGCCGCCTCTGGTAATCACTTCAAAATACACTTTTTTTATATATAAAAAACAATATAGTAATCTCCAGATCGAAAACACTCCACGAAGTAAAGCAACGAACTCTCTGGATCCAATGAATCCAATAAAACAACACAAAACTCCCGAGCGATTCATCATATGGTTGCATGAAAAATTCCGAAGCGATTGAACATCGATTTGGAAAAATTAACAGAGATTTGAAGGAGGAAAACACATTCTTACACGGGCGATACAGAAATAGCGCAGATCCATGAGAAGCAAACTATGAATCCGAAGGCGGAGGAACAAACTGCTTACCGGAGCAGATCCAGAAGCGAAGGAAAAAGGATCGAAGAAGCCAGCGCCACTAAATTGCGATTTCTTCAGAATCGAGAGACGGCTCAAGGAATCTGCGGCGTTCTCCGGTTTCTCCCTCTTGTGCGTCTGGATCTTCGACAGCCCATTGGAGAACGCCTCCGCTCACCAGGAAACGAGAAGGAGCACAACGTCGTATGAGGAGAGGGAAAGATAAATGGCTTAGGTTTGGGAACGCGAAAACACGGCGCCGAAAAGAAAACAGCGAGGGAAAGGAAAAAAGCGAAGGGGGAAATGACCAAATTCAATTACAACGGTTTTTTCAAAACTGTTGTCGTAGCCACTAAAAACGAGGATAAAGACAACGGTTTATAAAACCGTTGTAAAAAGTGTTGTCGTTTTAAAAAAAAATCGCTCAATGACAACAGTTTTGCCAAAACCGTTGTCTTTTATATTTAATGGGAAGTTCAAAGACAACGGTTTTGGCAAAAACCGTTGTCTTTGAGCAAATACGCAACGCTTTCTCTTAAAACCGTTGTCGTAGGGGTGTTGTCATTTGCAGTTTTTGTTGTAGTGCTTGTACCTGCAATCAATGCAATATCTTTCTCGGTCGGGCGTGCATTAGTCTGCTAATGCAATTCAAATTCGGAAAATAGTTCATCTAGTTTGATTTGAGAAAGATCCTTGGACATTTTGTAAGCATCAACCATGGATGCCCACAAAGTGTTCCTCGGAAAGGCATTAAGCGCGTACCTTATGACATCGTGGTTCTCCACTTTCTGTCCAATTGCGTGGAGTCCGTTGAGAAGATCTTGAATGCGTGCATGAAGTTGGCTAGCCGACTCACCTTCCTGCATTTTGATGTTATATAATTTATTAAAAGTAAATCACGCTTGCTTACCTTCATGTCGAAAGTGCCCTCATGTAGCTCAATCAATTTTTCTCACAACTCTTTTGTGCTTGAGAACGGGCTGACTTGGTTCAGCTCCTCCTTTTTTAGTCCACATTGGAGGGTGCAGGTTGCTTTGGCGTTGGCTTTGACCTTCTTTATTATACTGGCGTCCCAATTCTCGCATGGTACTGGTTTCCCAAGCCGTCGAGTGGGAGAGAGATGCTGGTTTTGATGATCATCCACATCTCGAACTGGATTTCAAGGTAGGATTCCATTCGGTCCTTCTAGTAGCCAAAGTCTTCACCGGAGAAGAGCGGTGGGCGGGCTGTGCTGTAGCCTTCTTGATGGGCCATTGTTGAAAAAAAATATCTTGCACACACACAAAAACAAAAAAAAACTTGTTCCAAGACTCAGTCTTAGATTAGTAGTGCGGGATTAAGAAATTAAAACACGAACTCGAGTGGTGTTGCACCAGCTTTGAGCGAAAATTTTGATTGAAAAAAAAAACATATCAGAAGGCGGCAATTGTACCGATTCCGATCGACTCTGAAAAATTGAAAAACCACCACAAAAAATTTGCTTGAATTGTGGTTGCACCAATTCGAAGCGACCCCGCTCTGATACCAATTATTGGATCGAAAGCGCTAGAGGGGGTGAATAACGCTCATGGCTATTTCATTCATTTCAGAAAACTCGCAGCGGAAATAAGACAAAGATAAATAGAACAAAGACACTAAGGATTTTTACTTGGTTTGGAGTCTGTGACGACTCCTACTACAATGCCCGCACGTAAGAGTGCCTTCAATGGGCAATCACTAGTCGATTCGAAATTACAAAAGATTATAGTTGTAGTTCAAGGAATTCTTTAAATGAAAACAATACTGAAAGCTCTGTATGAGAAAATCTTCTAGGAGAGTCATTGTCGGAGCTTTCTGGTGTCGTAGAGGCATTTTCTGAGCAGCTCGAAGAAGCAGAAGTTGTTTGTTGTGTCATTCTGCAACTTCTGGTCGAGGCTCATATAGGTTGTTTTGGGCGCCCGAAACCCCTCCAGGCGCCTGGTACACATGGCTCGGCCACTCCGCGCGTGCCACCTCAAATTCACGATAAGCTTTGGGTTCCGGGCGCCTGAACTGACTCCGGGCGCCCGAACCAGCTCGGAGCGCCCGGATCAGTTCCGAGCGCCTGGACCCCGGGCGCCCGGACCACCTTTCTTCAGCCCTTCATTTTTCTGCAAAACAAGGTTAGTCCAGGCAAAAACAATATAATAAATAATAATGAAAAATGTGACAGCCTCCGACTGTCCGATTCTAACTTTGAGTTTCGTCGAAACTCAAGGTCGAACCAATGCCTACTGTTCCCTCACCGGGGAACGCATCCTCACCTACTCCTCTCAGGAGAAGTTACCTGTTGTCAATCCAGTCCTTCAGACCGATTGGACTTTTGCTCGGTGCTCGAGGCTTCCGGTCTTCATGCTGGACGTCCGCTCCACGACCCGTCCAGTCTTCCATCTGGTTCGCGACACCAGGATTTCAACCTAGAGTCCCCGACTCTAGGAATTTTGCCCCAAGCCCTCGACCCACCAAGACTTTCCGCCTAGGGTTACCACCTAAGGTTACCACCCCTAGGATTTTCCATTTGCCTAACCGCAGCTAGGACTTTTACCTAAGTATACTTAGGACTTTCCTGCAAACTCATTCAACCACATTAGATCACCAATAATCTTAACTTTGAACTCTTTGTCATTATCCAAACTTAGGTTCAATCGTCGGATGAGCTCAAAAGGCCTTTTATATTCGTCAAGGAATACCAAGAGTCTCAAGGAATACCAAGAGTCTTTGCCTTTTTATCTTCTTCTAATAATGATACCAATTAATCTCCATTAATCTACATTATCCTCTTAATGGGTTGGATTTAATATATTGGATTAACCATTAACCCAATAAGATTAATCCTCTCATAATTGACTCTTAGGGCTAATACTAACAGTAAGAAAGAATATAAACATAAACCTAAACCTATAATCCAAAATTCTCATGAAATATGAAGTCTCATGATAAGAAGTAAGAAGAAACATAAACATAAACCAAATCCTAGAATATCAAATTCACTCATAACTTACCAAGTTATCATGATACGAAGTAAGAAGAAACGTAGACATAAACTTAATCCTAGAATCTAAATTTAACCTATAACATATAAAGTTGTCATGACAAGAAGTGAGAAGAAACGTAAGCATAACTAGTCCTAATCTAAACTTATCTAATCTATCATGGTATCCAAACATCCATAGTTTACAGAATCCGAAGATTCCATATGAGTTCAAACTGAAACCTATATTAATGAAGCATAGTAGTTATCTTCTAAATACATTTAAGTGCATAAATTGATGTATCACATATGTTACACCAAAAATCCGAAGGTCCCCTATGAGTCCAAACCAAAACCTATATGAAAGAATGTGGTAGTTATTTCTAAATACATTAAGCCAAATAAATGAATGAATCATATAGGTTACAACAAATCCAAAAGTCTCATATGAGTCCAAACTGAAACCTACATTAAAGAACATGGTAGTTATCTTCTAAATATATTAAGGTACATTAATGAATGAATCACAGAGGTGTTGGGAATATGCCCATAAAACAGATATTTATTATTAATTACTGAATTAAATAAAAGAAGTATTTATTTTATTGTTTGATTGTTTTATGCTTATTTGTATAAAAATGAATATCTGTATAAAATCCATAATATATTGATGTAACTATGATTTTAGTATATAAGATTGTTATATACAAGAGGATTAAAATCAAAGATAATATATTTAAAATGTCCATGATTGATTAAAGTATGGATCTTTAATTGGAAATCATGAATGCAGTTTGCTGACATTATGAATATGATAGTCTTATCCGGACAATCAGTGTAATGACACTAAGCAGAGGCATTTTATATAATATGATTATATAGGACAAGGACCAGATGTGATTTAAGTGTCTATGTTTAAGTACCGTTACAAAGACTCGAATCAACATCGCTAAGATGATCATATGTAGATCAATCTAAATCCTGAGTTGTCATAGACTCCTTGTTTGTATTAACAAGTCTCTTGATTTGTTTGTTAAAACCTATTTTAAATAATAGGTGTAACACTTACATTTTGGAGACTCAGTTATACATTCAGCTGGGAATATGATTTATAGATACGGAATCCGTAACTTCCGAAAGGATGCTAAAATGGTTCTCTTGAGTGTTGATTCTAGCACTGAATAGTTTGAGCGCTCTAATTCATAATTAGATTATGAATTAACTATTCACTAGTGAATCAATGGTACTTAAGGTTTTAGATACAAATAGAGAGGTAAAACGGTAATTTCGCCTAGCTCTATTTGTGAACCATGAACGGAGGGTTGATCGACATGTAATGATTATATCAATGGACTGTTCAAATCTTTTGAGTAAATATGTTCCATAATTCTCAAGAGTTCAATTCCGGATTTTAGTGGAATAATCTCGGAATTAATAAATTAGATAATTAGTTAAAGAGCTTTAATTAATTGTATCTAAATTTATTGGAGCTTGAAATTATGGGTCCATGGTCCCCAAACCATCTTCGTATAATCATGATGGATACTCTTAAATAATTAATTTGATTAATTATTTATTCTCACAAAATTTATTAACTAATAAATTGTTTATTATTTTTACTAAAAGAAGATATTCTATTTGTAATTTGATTACGAATAAAATATAAAAGAGAGAGAAATCAAATATTCAGATATTCTATTTGTAATTTGATTACGAATAAAATATAAAAGAGAGAGAAATCAAATATTCAGATATTCTATTTGTAATTTGATTATGAATAAAATATAAAAAAGAGAGAAATCAAATATTCAGATATTCTATTTGTAATTTGATTACAAATAAAATATAAAAGAGAGAGAAATCAAATATACAAATATTCTATTTGTAATTTGATTACGAATAAAATATAAAAGAGTGAAATCAAATATTTGGATATTCTATTTGTAATTTGATTACAAATAAAATATATATAAGAGAAAAATCAAGTATTTAGATATTCTATTTGTAATTTAATTACGAATAAAATATAAAAGAGAGAAATCAATATTTGTGAATATTATAAATTTTCTCTCTCACTTTATAATACACGTTCCCATTTTTTCTCTTCCACTTTTGTATACATGTTCCCCTCTTTTCTCTCCCACTCGATAATACACGTTTCCCTCTTTTTCTCCCATGTTCATAATACACGTTCCCCTCTCTCCTTACTATAATATACATCTCTCTTTCTCTCTCGCAAAAAAAAAAGAAAGAATGAAAAAGAGAATTTTTGGTGAAAAATTCTACAGTTCATTTTGTGAGAAAAGTTAAAAGAGTTAGCCCACACTTTTGTCCATCCGTTGATCCGAAGAATTGGAGAGGAAGATCGTGGCATTGGAAGAACTCCGGCAACCTGTGAAGAACTCCGGCGACCTGCAAATCTTAGGCGCGAACTCAAGGTAAAGATTCTATTTTGTAGAATTATAAAGAAAATATTATAATGTTTGCATGTTGAATTATAAGAGATTTTATAATTAAACAAGATCTTTTGTTCGATCTAAACAAAATTGTTTTGTTGTGATAAATTTTAAAAGGCATTTAATCTATTTTTCATACCTTCCGTTGCGCATCGAACAGTTAAATACCAACATATGGTATCAGAGCCAAGTTATTGAAAAACATTATGATATTTTATTTATATGAATGATCACATGATTTGTTCGATATTTGATTGAATGCCATGTATTATATATTTTTTAATGCATGATAGTGATTGGCTAATTTTATGACTCCGTTTGTTTCTGATTTTATTATTAAGATCAGGCTAAAATTATTTTCTTTAATTACCAAAGAGTTTGGATTTTATGGATGGATAATTTTCTAATTCCACCTTACACTTATTAGCCTAAAAGATCCACTGTTCTAGTATAAAATTATTTTATTCAAACTAGTTGATATATTTAATAGTTTTGATAATTAATGTAATTATCAAAAGTTAAATATTTCGATTACTTCAGTGGACAAAATTGAATTATCCATTTTTAAATATTTAATAGTTTTGATAATTAATATAACTATCAAAAGTGAGATATAGTTTTGATAATTAATATAATCATCAAACCAGAAGGAATATAATTATTTTATTCGAAATAATTAATTTATTTAATAGTTTTGATAATTAATGTAATTATCGAAAGTTAAATAATTGGATTCAAAAGTTGATAAAATTAATTCAATTAGTTAATTTTATAATTTTGACAAAATAGTTCAAGGTCATGAACTATTAATTAGAGGTAATTAAAGATTACAATTTTAACTCAATTCCATATATTATTCAATGATGTTTTATGTTTATAATAGCAATATGTCATTTAGAATTAGATGGGTCTATTCTGTGCATTATAGCATATCGCATGTTGCATGTTGCAAACATCATGTATAATTGTAATTCATAAATTGTTTATGTTACAATTAATTAGAATTATTGAGAATTCTATAGACCTAGGTAATTATGACATAAGATGTCTAATTAATAATATGATTATTAAAATCTAGGATTAGTGGATAATTAGTTATCTAAGAAATTAAATAATGAGTAATTATTGGTCTCCTTCGTTGGTCTAGCACCGTGAGAGTTAGAATGGCGCCTCTTAACGCTTTGATTTCGTTACCCTACGGGTGGTGTCCGTTTTGATTTAATATCAAGGCTAGATCTCTGATGATAGAATTTTTAATGTATTTTAAGTTTGACCCACCCTTACGGCGGCACTCTTGAGTTAAGTCTAAAATTTGAAACGAAGGTTTTTACTCATAAAGATATGAGATCAAAATTGTTGATTATATCTTTGACCAAATTTTTTTTTCCCCGGTAGTTAATATGTGTATGAATAAAAGTTATTTTGGTACACATATGTTAATCAAGAAGAGTCTTGGTTTGACTAAGCAAGCAATGTGACCTTCCCAACGATGGCATCATTCTTCGTGGATAGTTGAATTATCGAAGGAATAGTATATGAGATTTTTGATTTTATCCTTGCATTCTTACATCATGTTTACTATTCCTAAATATATACATATGGATATTTTTTTTTTTCAAACAATTTAATCATGCTATTTATTTGAATTCAGCAATAATGTCAATGGGAAATCCAATTATGTCTTTACTCGCAAACAATACTTTGACTGGGGAAAACTTTCCTAAGTGGAAAAGCAATATTAATATCGTGTTGGTTAGTGAGAACAATAGGTTTGTTCTTACAGAGGAATGTCCACCGGTACCACCTGCAAATGCCACTCGTGCTGTTAGAGAACTGTATGATCGTTGGATTGCATCCAACAATAAGGCTAAGGCATATATGCTTGCGAGCATGTCTGATGCACTAAGAAGCAAGATGGAGCCCAAAGAGTGTGCTTTTGAAATCATGGAATCTCTGCAAGAAATGTTTGGGCAACAATCTGAGCAAGCTCGTCATGAGGCCACAAGAAAGTACACAAATGCTAGAATGATTCTTGGCACTCATGTTCGTGATCATGTCATGCAGATGACAAATTATTTTTCTGAGGTTGAGATGCATGGGGATGTAATTGATGAGGGTACACAAGTGAGCATAATTTTGAATTCGCTCTCTAGTGACTTCATCCCGTTCACCAGCAACTATATTATGAATAAGCTGAATTATGGGATGACTCAGCTGCTGAATGAACTACAAACCTTTGAAGCTATCTTAGGGCTTGTGAAGAACAAGGCTGAAGCAAATATTGTTAATAAACCCAATTCTTCAAAAGGTTTGAAGAGAAAAATGGCTAAAGGTGGTAAATCTGGTGGTAAATTCAAAAAGACAAAGGATGGGTCTAAGAACAACAAAACCAGATGCAAGAAGGCCGAGAAGAAACCTAAAGGAAAATGTTTCCACTGCGGTGTAGATGGACACTGGAAAAGGAACTGTCCAAAATACCTCGCAGAGTTGAAGGAGAAGAAGAAAGGTAAATTTGATTTACTTGTCTTAGAAGCTTGTTTAGTAGAGGATGACTCCTCCTTCTGGATAGTTGATTCAGGAGCCACTAATCATGTTTGTTCTTCTATACAGCTACTTAGTTCTTTAAAGGAGCTTGCAGATGGGGAGTTGACACTTAGAGTTGGCAATGGGGCATTAGTTTCAGTCAAGGCAGTGGGAGTCACCCGTTTAAATTTTAAAAATAAATATTTAGTGTTGAACGATGTTTATTTTATTCCTGGATTTTGTAGGAATTTGATTTCTATTTCAAAATTGCATGAACAATTATTTGGTATTTCCTTTTATGAAAATGGAATTTCTATTTCAAGAAATGGTCTTGAAATTTGTCATGCAGGTATGAAAAACGGGTTATATGTCCTTAAGCCTTGTGAAAATTTATCATTAAATACTGAACTATTCAAAGTAGCTTATCCAAAATCTAACAAAAGGCAAAAGCTTGCAAATAGTGATGAAACATATCTATGGCACCTTAGGTTAGGTCATATCAATTTAGATAAGCTAAATAGACTAACAAAGGATGGTCCTTTGAGAGAGTTAATTGTTAACACTCTACCAGTTTGTGAATCTTGTCTAGAAGGGAAAATGACTAAAAGATCTTTCTTTTCGAAGGGCGAAAGGGCCAAAGAACCACTTGAGTTAGTGCATACTGATGTGTGTGGACCATTGAATGTCCACGCACGAGGAGGTTATGAATATTTCGTCACATTTATAGATGATTATTCGAGATATGGATATGTTTACCTAATGCAAAGGAAATCAGAAACTTTTGGAAAGTTTAAGGAGTTTCTAGCTGAAGCTGAAAAGCAATTAGGTAAATCACTAAAAATACTTCGATCAGATCGAGGAGGTGAGTACCTTGATACCGAGTTCAAGAATCACCTAATTGAGAAAGGGATTATATCCCATCTCTCGGCTCCTAGAACTCCGCAACAAAATGGTGTTGCCGAAAGAAGGAATCGAACTTTGTTAGATATGGTTAGATCCATGATGAGTTATGCCTCGCTACCTACATCTTTTTGGGGATACGCTTTACAAACAATGGTCTATATTTTGAATGTGGTACCATCAAAATCAGTCCCTAAGACCCCAATAGAAATGTGGAATGAGCGTAAACCTAGTTTGCGCCATTTTAGAATTTGGGGATGTCCAGCACATGTACTAAAAGGGAAATCTGGGAAATTGGAACCACGAACAGAAGTGTGTTTGTTTGTTGGCTACCCAAAAGGCACGAGAGGAGGTTTGTTTTTTAGCCCACAAGAAAAGAAAGTATTTGTATCAACACATGCTACTTTCCTTGAGAATGACTATATGACAAACTTCAAACCTCGAAGTAAAGTTGTACTCGAGGAATTGCTAAATGATCAGATCATTTCACAACCGATGATTGTTGAAGATAATAGGAAAGAAAAAGAAACCACTATTCCTAATCAGGAAAGTTTGGTACCTAGACGAAGTGGGAGAGTTGTTAGAACTCCTGCCCGCTACAGACAGGACGGTGAAACAAATATTGTTGTAGCCGATACCAATGATGATGATCCATCATCATATCAACATGCAATGAATGATCTTGATAAGGAAAAATGGCAAGAAGCCATGAACCAAGAAATAGAGTCAATGTACTCTAATTCGGTCTGGGAACTTGTAGATCCACCTGAAGATGTCAGGCCCATAGGATGTAAATGGATCTTCAAGAAAAAGAGAGGTGTGAATGGAGAAGTAGAGACTTTCAAAGCTAGACTAGTGGCAAAGGGTTATACCCAAAAGGAAGGAGTTGATTATGAAGAAACTTTCTCTCCGGTTGCCATGATAAAGTCTATCCGCATTCTCTTGTCCATTGCCACTTGTCTTGACTATGAGATTTGGCAAATGGATGTCAAGACAGCCTTTTTGAATGGTCATCTTGAAGAAAGCATCTATATGGTGCAACCAGAAGGGTTCGTAGTTAAAGATCATGAGCAAAAAGTTTGCAAGCTACAAAGGTCCATTTACGGACTTAAGCAAGCATCTAGATCATGGAATCTTAGGTTTGATGAGATTATTAAGACCTATGGATTCCAACAAAATATTGATGAACCTTGTGTTTACAAGCTCATCAATGCTAAAAGTGTGGTTTTCTTAGCCCTTTACGTAGATGACATTTTACTCATTGGGAATGATATAAAAGTGTTATCTCATGTAAAGACTTGGTTGACTGAGCAATTCCAAATGAAAGATTTGGGAGAAGCAAGTTATGTTCTTGGGATCCAGATTATTCGGGATAGGAAGAATAAACTCCTAGCATTATCTCAAGCAACTTATATTGATAAGGTGCTCACACGTTTTTCGATGCAAAATTCCAAGAAAGGTCTCTTACCAACCCGACATGGAATTACTCTTTCGAAGGCACAATGTCCCAAAACATTGCAAGAGGAAGAGCATATGAGACGTATCCCATATGCATCAGCAGTGGGGAGCCTTATGTATGCTATGTTGTGCACTAGGCCTGATATTTGCTATGCAGTGGGAATGGTTAGTCGGTACCAGTCAAACCCAGGATTAGATCATTGGGTTGCAGTAAAACATATTCTCAAGTACCTGCGAAGAACAAGAAACTATATGCTTGTCTATTCAGGAGGAGTCCTGAACCCCTTGGGATATACTGATTCTGATTTCCAGTCAGATAAGGACTCTCGAAAGTCGACGTCTGGATCAATATTTATTCTTGGTGGAGGAGCAGTTGTTTGGAGAAGCATTAAACAATCCAGCATAGCAGATTCTACCATGGAAGCAGAATATATAGCAGCTTGTGAAGCCGCTAAGGAATCAGTTTGGCTGAAAAAGTTCTACTCTGATCTGGAAATAGTTCCAGATATGGATAAACCATTAACCCTGTATTGTGACAACAGTGGGGCTGTGGCAAATTCAAAAGAACCACGGAGTCATAAAAGAAGCAAGCACATAGAAAGAAAGTATCATCTCCTTAGGGAGATTGTACGTCGAGGAGATGTCGACGTTATGAAGATAGCGTCGAAAGAGAACCTTGCAGATCCGTTCACCAAGACATTACCTGAAAAAATGTTCATAGGTCACTTAGAGGGAATGGGTCTTAGAGATATGTCTCATTTGTTTTAGGTCAAGTGGGAGTTTGTTGGGAATATGCCCATAAAACAGATATTTATTATTAATTGCTGAATTAAATAAAAGAAGTATTTATTTTATTGTTTGATTGTTTTATGCTTATTTGTATAAAAATGAATATCTGTATAAAATCCATAATATATTGATGTAACTATGATTTTAGTATATAAGATTGTTATATACAAGAGGATTAAAATCATAGATAATATATTTAAAATGTCCATGATTGATTAAAGTATGGATCTTTAATTGGAAATCATGAATGCAGTTTGCTGACATTATGAATATGATAGTCTTATCCGGACAATCAGTGTAATGACACTAAGCAGAGGCATTTTATATAATATGATTATATAGGACAAGGACCAGATGTGATTTAAGTGTCTATGTTTAAGTACCGTTACAAAGACTCGAATCAACATCGCTAAGATGATCATATGTAGATCAATCTAAATCCTGAGTTGTCATAGACTCCTTGTTTGTATTAACAAGTCTCTTGATTTGTTTGTTAAAACCTATTTTAAATAATAGGTGTAACACTTACATTTTGGAGACTCAGTTATACATTCAGCTGGGAATATGATTTATAGATACGGAATCCGTAACTTCCGAAAGGATGCTAAAATGGTTCTCTTGAGTGTTGATTCTAGCACTGAATAGTTTGAGCGCTCTAATTCATAATTAGATTATGAATTAACTATTCACTAGTGAATCAATGGTACTTAAGGTTTTAGATACAAATAGAGAGGTAAAACGGTAATTTCGCCTAGCTCTATTTGTGAACCATGAACGGAGGGTTGATCGACATGTAATGATTATATCAATGGACTGTTCAAATCTTTTGAGTAAATATGTTCCATAATTCTCAAGAGTTCAATTCCGGATTTTAGTGGAATAATCTCGGAATTAATAAATTAGATAATTAGTTAAAGAGCTTTAATTAATTGTATCTAAATTTATTGGAGCTTGAAATTATGGGTCCATGGTCCCCAAACCATCTTCGTATAATCATGATGGATACTCTTAAATAATTAATTTGATTAATTATTTATTCTCACAAAATTTATTAACTAATAAATTGTTTATTATTTTTACTAAAAGAAGATATTCTATTTGTAATTTGATTACGAATAAAATATAAAAGAGAGAGAAATCAAATATTCAGATATTCTATTTGTAATTTGATTACGAATAAAATATAAAAGAGAGAGAAATCAAATATACAGATATTCTATTTGTAATTTGATTATGAATAAAATATAAAAAAGAGAGAAATCAAATATTCAGATATTCTATTTGTAATTTGATTACAAATAAAATATAAAAGAGAGAGAAATCAAATATACAAATATTCTATTTGTAATTTGATTACGAATAAAATATAAAAGAGTGAAATCAAATATTTGGATATTCTATTTGTAATTTGATTACAAATAAAATATATATAAGAGAAAAATCAAGTATTTAGATATTCTATTTGTAATTTAATTACGAATAAAATATAAAAGAGAGAAATCAATATTTGTGAATATTATAAATTTTCTCTCTCACTTTATAATACACGTTCCCATTTTTTCTCTTCCACTTTTGTATACATGTTCCCCTCTTTTCTCTCCCACTCGATAATACACGTTTCCCTCTTTTTCTCCCATGTTCATAATACACGTTCCCCTCTCTCCTTACTATAATATACATCTCTCTTTCTCTCTCGCAAAAAAAAAAAAAAAAAAAAAAGAATGAAAAAGAGAATTTTTGGTGAAAAATTCTACAGTTCATTTTGTGAGAAAAGTTAAAAGAGTTAGCCCACACTTTTGTCCATCCGTTGATCCGAAGAATTGGAGAGGAAGATCGTGGCATTGGAAGAACTCCGGCAACCTGTGAAGAACTCCGGCGACCTGCAAATCTTAGGCGCGAACTCAAGGTAAAGATTCTATTTTGTAGAATTATAAAGAAAATATTATAATGTTTGCATGTTGAATTATAAGAGATTTTATAATTAAACAAGATCTTTTGTTCGATCTAAACAAAATTGTTTTGTTGTGAAAAATTTTAAAAGGCGTTTAATCTATTTTTCACACCTTCCGTTGCGCATCGAACAGTTAAATACCAACAAGAGGTTACAACAAAATCCAAAAGTCTCTTATGAGTCCAAATCGAAATCTACATTAAAGAACATGGTAGTTATCTTCTACATACATTAAGGTACATAAATGAATGAATCACATTGGGGCTTGCATGATCCAAGGAAAGGGAAAAGCTATGATTGTAGATGCAGATTTAGGGAATAAAAATGAATGGGAGAGTGCACACTCTCTTCTGCTTCACGTGTTGGAGGGAATCAACATTGGGGCTTGCATGCGTGTGGGAAAATAGTTGCTATTTAGGGTTGAAGAGGGAATTTAAATAACTGATTATGAATCCAAGATTTTTAGCTAATTAAAATTAGCATTGAATCATGTATTCATCGCAGAATCAGTGACAAATTCTTTATTCATCGCAGAATCAACGAGTCACAGAATTAGTGATGAATCCAGGATTCATTACACAATCTGTGATATATCCATGATTCATCATAGAATCAATGATGAATCCTTTATTCATGGGAGAATCGACGATGAATCTTTGATTCGTCACTGATTTAGTGATGATTTTATAATTCATCAGTAAGTCCTCCTTCATGCTCACTGCTATTGATATTGATGTTGAAGAAGCATAAAAGGTTGATGACGAAGAAGATGAAGTTTTTTCCTCAAAGAAAGAGGGATTTGAAGCCTACAGATCCAAAGAAAGGGGAAAGCTATAGAAAAATGTGGAAGTAGATTTAGGGAAGAATAGCGAATGGGAGAGCACACATTCTCTTCTGCTTCGCATATTGGGGAGGGGGCTGGCTGAAATCATGGCCAACTTCATCATTTGGCAATGAATTGAAATTTGTAGCCAATTTATAATGATTTTTATGACAAAGTTAGTATTAGTGATGAATTTTATGATGAAATATTTTTTGTTGCTAATTTCGGAATAATTTTTTTTGGTCCCAAATTTCATTGTTAATTGGCAACAATTACTTTTTTGTGTTACAAATTTCATTACCAATTTGTGATGAATTATTTTCATTGCTAAAATTTGTCACTAAATTAGTTTTTTTTTAGTGAAACTAAGTATGCATAATTAAAGTAGTAAATCAAATAATCATGCAATTAGTAAGAAAGAATGATTTTTCTATTAGCTCCCCCTTAATCATAACTTAGATAAGGTCTATCTAAGTAATGAGTTTGATTCTTATAAATCCAATATTAATTTGGTCCAACTTTGTTAATTAAACATGCTTTCGGTACTTATGCTTGGAATTGATTTCTAATATTTTGACTAAGTAAAGTCAAGTAAGATTTGTTTGTTGTGTTAACTTTGTATCTGAGTTCAGATTTATTGTACACGGCTCGTTGGGACCCAAGTATCAAATTCAAATACTTGGAACCTAAGTCAAACCTTTCCAATGTTTCTTTAAGTCCCTCTACTTGACCTTGCAAGATGAAATTGTCTCGCTCAAGTCTTGTAGCTTGAGGTGAATTTCCATCCTGAAGATGGTTAGTTAAGGATTTTAAGTTGATTTGTTCATTAAGGTATTTAACTTCTTTAATGAACAAGTTAACATGATACTCAGATTTAGTTAAGCATGCAATTATTATAAGCATTTTATTTTCTAAGGGAGAAGTTACCTTATCTTGTTCTTCTGAACCATATATAGATTTATGGCCTGACTCCGACTTAGACCCAGTGTCAGACTCAATCTCTGACTTGGATGTGTCATTTCTTATTATAAGGGACATAAAGCTCAATTACTTTAGTTCCTCTGCATTCAATTCCTTTGAAGATGACTCATCCCAGGTAGCCTTGAGTGCTTTCTTCCTTATTAATTTTTGGGTTTCTCCTCCTTTAGGTTAGGACATTCATACTTGTAGTGGCCTTTTGCATTGCACTCGTAACATGTTACCTTCGATATAGGTTTGCTCGGATTGTTTTGTACCACATTTTTGAGATCTCATTTGGAGAACTTCTTTTTCGTGGTAAACATCTTCTAGACTATGTTTACTATTTCTTCTTCATTGTTTGAGTCTGAGTTTGACTCGCTTTTAAACTCTTATTTTGGGTGGCATTTGATCTTTACTTCTTTGCTTCTATTTTGTCTTGCAAATAAGGAAATATTTTTCTTTGTTTGACTCAAGTTAACTTGCTCATGTAAATCAAATTCACTGAACATTAATCTAATTCAATTAAAAAAAGATCATTCAAAACTTTATATGCATCTACCATAGATGCCTACAAAGAGTTTCGAGGGAAGGCTTTTAGGGTGTACCTTATGATGTCGTGATTTTTGGGTTTATATCCGATCAGGTGGAGCCCATTTAAGAAGTCCTCTATCCTCAAGTGTAGTTGACTAGCAGTTTTTCCATCTTGCATTTTACAGTTAAATAGTTGATTTAAAAGTAAATCATACTTCATTACCTTGGAGTCGTTCGTTTATTCTTTCATGAAACTCAACTAGTTTGTCCCATAATTATTTGGAGTTCTCGAAGGGACCAACCTAGTTGCGTTCTTCCTTTGTAAGCTCACATTGTAGTGTGCTCATTATCTTGTAATCGATTTAGGCCTTCTTCTTCATCTTTGGATTCCATTTCTTTGGATTAGTGGTTCTTTGAGTTCACTTAGTTCTATATACCCTTTCTTGATACTGAACCACATGTCGATGTCAGAGTTAGGAAGCACTCCATCCTCCTTTTTAGTAGCTTTCTCTGTTAAAGAGTGGTGGATAGATGATGTTATATCCTTCTTGATGTGAACTCGACATACTTGCAAAATAATATAGACTAAAAAATTATTTCCAAGACTTTGTCTTGGGGTAAATAATCCAATGGGAAGAAAAATTAATGAGATAAAAGGAATGCTATAGAGAAAGAAATTTTTAAGAGAAAAGAAAAAGATTTTAAAAATCTTGAAAGACTGTTAAACCTTTTTAGAGTAATCTTGCTCTGATAGCAATTGTTGGATCAAAATAGATGAGTGAGGGGAGGGTAAATCTTGTTCATTTAAAACTCTTCTTTTATTTTTTGTAAAACAAAGTAGTAGCAGAATAAGTAAATACAAATACAAAACACTACAAGAAAAAAGACATACAACAACGGTTTTTCACCGTTGTCGTAGGCCATTTTCAACTGTTGTTAAAGGCTGTGTTATTAAAAGGGGTGGCAAACGAAAACAGTTTTTAACCGTTGTCTGCGAAGGCAAGGACAACATTTTAACAACGGTGAAAAACTGTTGTCTTTTCCTACAAAGACAACAGCTTTTCACCGTTGTCTTTGAGCGTATGCCTAGGCTCTTCAACAACAGTTTTGAACTGTCTACGACAACGGCTAAAAAGCGTTGTCTTTTTAGCCAACGACATCGGTTTGACAACGGTTAAAAACCGTTGTCTTTTTAGGCAACGATGTTAAATAACATCAGTTTGTCACTATTGTCTTTTAACGCCATTGACAACAGTTTGACATATTTAAACTGATGTCTTTGGGTACAATATACAACATTTTGACAATAAATAAAAAACTTATTAATCTTTTCCTACTCAATGGTTTATAAAAAACATCAAGTGCAAATTTCATTGCTAAAAAACCTACATAATCAATATTTACAATGCAAATATTCCAACATTCAAACATCACAAAAGTACCAAACATCAACATTCAAACATCACAAAAGTTTACACAGCCAAAAGTTTATATATATCACACATATAGTCCAAAATATCATGTTTTGTTGGAGCACGTCTTCTCTACCTGTGCATCTTCTAAACAGCCTGTGCATCTTCTAAACTGCAGCCTTTTCTGGTTTCTCCTCCCTCCTAGCTTCTCTTTTCTTCTCCTTTCACAGAAACTGCAGCATAAGATTGCAAGTTAATTCATTTCCCAGGAGTAAATGGCATAAAAAATGGATCTCTTGGAAATTTCACACGTACCAGACCTTATTACAGTTTTACAAAAACTCAGAGTAGTATGTCTTAAAAGACCAGCTATATGGCTTTACAAGTAACTCTTAAGTATGGTAAACCAAACCTATCAACTTTACATATACCCAAAAAAATTCTATCCAATTTGAAGCATATAGAATCTAGCTAAATTCACAGAGCAAGCAATGGCTTAGAGCAACAACCAGATTCTGGTTCTATCATCGAGCATCAAAAAAGCATTATAGAATCTAGCTAAATTAGACATGAAAAATCAAGTTCCAACTTATTTCCGGAGCATACAAAATCACAAATACAAACAAGGGCTGAAGCAACAAAGCAGCACACAGAGAATTAAACAAACAAGCTTTACTAATTTAAATTCACAGAGCAAGCAAATTGATCAACCCACAATTATCATAAGGATCTACTCTCTTGATACTCAAATAGACTCAGTAAACGGCCTAACTTCTAGCACGAATCAAAATTCCTAACTATATTAGCATTTTCCCCAATTCATATTCGAATAAAATTCTCCGACAATCATGCAAAAGCATAGAGATGGTTTATTTAGTTTTTACACGGAATAGAGAGTAGAAAAGAGCAATCCAAACTTCCGACAACATCATAGAGGATACCGCTAATTAGATCATGGAAATCACATAGATAGAACTAGTAAAGAACATAAAAGCCCAAGATTTAACGATGAGACTGAGGGATTTAACAAAGGACCTGCATCTAACCATGTATCAAACCAGAAATTAATATGATCTTCACCTAAACGCCATCTAATCTGCTCTTCTGCTACGTTTCTCATCTGTAACGTCCTGTGCAGTTTTGTGAACTCATGTGTGCAGTTTAGTCATGCCGATTGGATTTGGTAAATGGACTCAGAGACAGATATCTCCAAATCAAGTGCAATCAAGTATAAGCAACATGTATTCAATTTAACTGAATATTATTATTGTCAAATGCAATAAGATGAACTCATGTATATACCTATTCATAAATATGATCTTGTATGCATTCTGCTATCTCAGAGCGCACTTCATCAATTTCTTCTTGAGAGTACTCCGCTTTTGTGAACTGTGAACACACATAAATTATATGATCTTAAAGAACAAAATATAATTAATTGGAAAAAAATAATAACTAAATAACTTCTAATTATTTGAGATGATAAAGATAATATTACTATCGATGGTAGTGTATCCCCCTCGATCATTGCATTTTCTTCAGTAATTTGCCTCATAAATCTCATCACGTAATAACCACATTGTTTCGCATCTGGCTGCCTAGGAACCTACGTTAAAGGCAATTGATATTGTTAATGATAAATATACACATACCTTGATTGATTGAAATAGAAGTACCCATACCTTGATTACTTCCCATTGTACATGCTTTCTTCCTTTCCTTCCATTGTTCGAATTAAACAATCTTAACGCCCTTCATATATACATTCAACATAGTTGATATATAAGTGTTTTATGACTAAATTAAATACATAATAAAAAGCATATATAAACTCACATTTCCACAACATATTTCCAATCTTCATCACGAATGCGATGACTTAAAGAATCCAACAAGTAAACAATCTCCTTATGAGGTTTAATGACAATCAAATTCCAATGGAAACTACACACAAATACAAAATTAGTGCATACAATTCACTAAAATAATCAATTGAAAATGATATTAAAGATGTTCATTACCCATTGCAACTTGGCACCAAAACTAATTGATTAATTGATGCACCACTCATCCTATCTGCTAAGAAACTTGCCCTCTGGTTCAACCGTTCAGTTTTACCTATTTTGTCTTGTGTGGTTTTTTGAAAGTTTGGGATGCTATGCGGATTTACAAATCTGAATTTATCAATCTTATTTTCTTTTACCAACTTTTTATAAAGATGCCTGCCATTTGAAATAAAAAAAATCAGAACTATATTAGATATTAAATACTGATCTAATAAAGTATGTGCTTCTTATATACTAAATTTAAAAAAGAACAAACAATACTACAAGGTAATTCGAAGACTTACCATATGTAAACAACCACACAATTTCCTGAAATTGGCTCCAAGTGATACAAAGCACTAATGTCCTCAAGATGCAAGTTCAGTTCATAATCATCTTGAAATACCTCATGATCTAAAGCAATTGACAATTTCCTTCCATTCTCAAGAGCACGCTTACAATAACAATACACCACGCGCAATGATCTTGGCACACTTGATAACAAAGTCTGGTTATTTTCTACATGTGTTGTTTTCTTCATTTGACGCTTCTAATAATTGTAATTGTAAACTTTTTAGATAGGTGCAATACTAAATAGTTTCACAGATATTTACTTTGAAATATTATCTTAGATGTACCTTTTGTCGTAGCATCAGCAGGTGTTTTGGCCAAGCCACATGGGTTCCAACAGCATCACCAATAGTTTCACATTCATTGGGAATCGGAACTGGCAAACATGCTGATTTCTGCATTGCTTCATCGATGGATACACGCATACAATTCTTGGGTAACGGAACACCATGGAGAGAGTGATTAACTCCAATGACCTCAACAACTGTACCATATGCAACAATGTCTGTGCTAGAATCCAATGTCAAAATAACTGATTTACCCTAAAAGATAAATAGTTGTGTCATTGAATTATACTAACTCTTTATTTTAATAATAAATATAACCACAACTTATATACCTGTAAAGCAACTTCTTTATCCACAACTTGCATTTCGACATCATTGAACTCTTCATGACTGGGGAAAGTCTTATCGGTGTTCAGTTTATTGTCATTTTGTTGAGGTAACTTTACCGAGCAACTTCCTTTGTCATCAATGTCACTGCCCCATGCACCCTTTTTGTAGACAATTGCTTCAAGGTTTTGAATGCGTGTATCTTGGTCTTGAATTAATTTTCTAGCCTCCACCAACTCTCTCTTTTGCTCAATCAGTAGCTCTCTATCAACATGGTCAGTCTTCCATCTACTACCATTAAAGAACAATGATGGAGTGATATGACCTCCAACAGCCCTCACACGTCCACTATGTTCTCTTGAATTGAGTGCTTTCGTAAGAATATCTTCTTTTGTCCCATTAATTTCGAGTGTACCCTCACGCTTCTGTTGTATATAATCATCCTGTCATCCAAATAAAAAAAATTACTTTAAAAGTTTCATTGAAATACAATAATTGATTTTTACTCATAGCTTCTCACAATCTTGTCTATTGTTTGTTTCAACTCTTGGCCATCAAATTTCCCTTCTTTATTAACCCTTCCTTTCTTCCAAATAATAGCTCTATTGATTTCATCATCGTCACATAATTCATTTGCCTAAGAACAAGAATAATTGAATGATATATGTTAAATAAGAATGATTATTAAATGCTAAACAAAACCGTTATACGAATTTTATAAGCAAAATATACTTACTATTTCTTCAGCATATCGTGCATATCCTTTACGAGCAAGGCGATGGGGGTATATGTTCTTCTTTCTTTTCTCCTTCTGTTGTTCACTTAGTTTCTAGTCAAGTGAAACATTCCACATATCAAATTTACTAATTCATCATTTACCTTAATATCTACTTATTTTGAAAGAACAAAAGACTAAACTTACAATAAAGTCATCAGACATGCGAGTCCTGACAAAAGAAATCCAATCATCTCTTGCAAGACCATAGCCGCTAGGTGGTTCATCCAACTCTTCGAGTTTGTCAAGCTTCTTCGAAATGAATGTCTGAGTGAGATGGGATTTAAACTGACGCCACTTATTACTTGCTGAATTCAAACATCCCTTCTTCCAACTTGGGGGAACATCATATGTCAGCTATAAAACACAATTGGGAATACAATAAACTGATTAGTACCTATATTCATCATTGACACCATAAGCAAACACAATTTCTGGAAATTATTCTAGCATTGAAACAACACACACATACATTAAGTTTAAGGCATTCTCATCATTGAGTGTTTTGGAGATCTGAAATTACCAAAACAAAGCTAATGCAGGAGTGCTCGTGGCTTTTGATTTGCCCTATTTGTTTATTAGTTTAATTGTGGATCTATTTTCAATCTGGATGATTTAGTTAACGATAGAGTCTCAGCGCTGTTAACATCGTTCGCCTTATTATAGGCAAGTAGTAACTCGCATGGATGTATCCACTTCCGAATATGATGAAACTAATGCCTTAAAATAGGAGGTTATTATACACCCATAATAATTTGGTTGACAGTAGGGTTGTAATATCTAAAACAGAAAACATTTGATATTCAAGTTATTAGATGGATGGAAGCTTTGGATTGTAGTAGACAACCACAAACAATGAGATATACAACCATTTCTCTTGTATTTGTATAGTTTTGTTAGGAAGATTGAGCTTTAGTATTTAACATGTCTAGAGCCTTAAGTTCAGTTGTTGTGCTATTGCACATATTGGATATTTGTGTATATCAGATATAAAATCATGCCCTTAACATTTTGTTTGAAGAATCAAGTGCAAGTAAAGACATATACAAACAGCACTAGCTTTGGACACTGATATGACAGACAAATGGATTTGTTCTTGATTTCGTACAATTAACCTAGGACAATGTTAGGATCCTTTGAGGATTGTTGGTTACTTATAATCCTAAGTTTTCTAGTTGGAGCAACATTCGTTTTGAAATTGTTAGATGATTGGCAGTTGGTAATCAGGTCTTACAATGTTTGTAGATTTGGTAATTTCTTGTTGAGACACTGGACGACAATGCAATCCTGGTTTTCTCTTTGCTTTACAATTGTTTCAATGCTAATGCAGAAACAAAGCTACCAGAACTAAGTACAAATGAAAACCCCACTGATATAGAAAAAGAACCTGCTGAGGGATCTAAAACTGAAATGGAACAAGGAGAATCACGAACAACAGAAGAACAACCTACTGAAACATACGAAGCTGAAAGAAAGGAAGCAGAACCTTGTGAAATTTAAGAACCTTCAACTGAACTATCTAAACCTGAGCAAATGCAGCAGAGCAACTTGAAATAGAAAACCAATCTTTAACTTGTATATATAAAAATCATACTGTTGAATGCTGGAGTAGCAAGAACAGCAGGCAATTCATACTGTTTTACTATCTTTAACTCATCTTTTCATGCATGCCATGATATGACAAATAAAATTTGCAACATGATAATTGACCAGAATTTCTTTAACTTACTTACATTAACTGATTCCCATATCAATTCTTTAACTTCATTTGGAACTTGTTTCCACGTCTTGTAAGATATCTTGACCTTTTCTCGAGCAAGCAAGCCAATGTAACTTTGCATTGCAATAGCAGCTCCTCCTACTGGCTGTCCAAGTTTATTAAATCTTACCTCATTTCGAATTCCTTGAACCCTTTGTTTAGTAAGCTTATCCAGATGGGTACGACCTCTAGATGTTCTTGTTGTTTCAGTGTCTGTAGATTCCAGCATTGTCTCAACCTGTAAACTGTTGTTAGTGGATGTAGATGCAATTTTTCCTTTGCCCTTCCCAATCGTTGCAGGTTGTCCTTTTCTCTTGCTTGAAGCATGAATTGTGTCATCACCATCAGATTTGATTTTAAGCTTTCCAAAGGATGCCATAGATCTCAAATTTAATCTATTGATAAAAAAGTGAAACAACATATCAATATTTAAAAAAAATACACAATAAGAAATTCACCTACAAAAGAAAATCAACATACATAGATAAAAATTTGAAATACCATCATGTGCACAAAATCATATTCAAAAACAAGATACATATCAATATTGTCTACAAACATATCTTCAAAAAAAAACTATAATTGGTTAAACATTTTCAACCCAAGTGCCATCACAATCTTCACGAAGGCATTGGGGTTCATTGTCATCTACTCCGTAAGCATCCATTGATGGTAACTCTCTGGTAAAAGATTGATAGTGGACTATAGTGTCTTCCAATTCATCCCCATTTGCATATTCAAATGACTCTCTAGTAGGAGTTGCAAGTACAATACTCCATACAGGATCTTCAGGATCTTCAATATAAAATACTTGCTTCGCTTGACTTCCCAAGATAAAAGAATCTGATTTGAATCCAATTCGTTTCAAATTTACCAATGTGAAACCAAGATCATCTACTTTTATACCATTATTATTCTCCACCCAATTACATTTGAACATTGGAATTTGAAATTTGTGGTAATCAAGTAACCATATTTCTTCAATAACTCCATAAAAAATCATGTCCGACACAATTGGATTTTTATCCTTTGCACTGGCAACTTGCATTGTCTTTGCGACTAAGCTTACTCCAGAATTTTGAGCAACTCGTACATCATCACGTTCTTTCGTAGCATAAGTAATCCCATCAATCAAATAACTAGAATACTTTAACACTTTCTTGCTAGGTCCACGTGCTATCCACTTTAATCTTTCAGATATTTGAAGGGTCGAATGGTCAACCGCACGTTCAACCTATAGTTAACAATATAATAAAATTTAAATTTTTGCGTAAGATACCAAGAGTTGTATGTATGCTAATACATAGTAGTTTTGGAACGTACAATATCATGCAACCAGTTAATAAATGTTCGGTTATGCTCATCTTGTAGCCACTTTTTGGACTTAGCTTTTTGAGGAAATCTTGCTCTCAACTCCACCATGTGTGCCCTAATAGAATTATTTTAAATAAATAAACCAATAGAATGAATTCAAATTGCATAAAAGTATTGATAAGTTAGAGAACATACTCGATATAAGGATCAATCTCATCATCATTCGTCAATATGTAACGATGTGCTTGTTGCAACTCATCATGCCTAGCGGAGTGCACTATTGCACCCGATAAAGGCTTAGTACGTTCTACTTTGTGATGACTTGATGGTATCCCAATTGTGTGGACATTAGATAGATAGTCTGAGCAAAATTCGATAGCCTCTTCAGCAATATAACATTCGGCTATACACCCTTCAGGCCGATTGTGATTGCGCACATAACCTTTCAAAATCTTCATGTATCTTTCAAATGGGTACATGTGTCTATACCAAACGGGTCCGCACAATTTGACCTCTCGCACGAGATGAACAGTTAAATGAATCATTATATCAAAAAATGAAGGAGGGAAATACTTTTCAAGCAAACACAATATCATTACAATCTCTCTTTGCAAGTCATCCATCTTTAAAACGTCTATTACTTTACTATATAACGCATTGAAGAAGAAACACAACCGAGTGATAGTATCTCTGACATGTTTTGGCAAGACACCACGAATAACCACTGGAAGTAATTGTTGCATTAAAGTGTGATAGTCATGTGACTTAAGGCCAACAAGTTTCAAATCCTTCATCGACACAAGGTTTTTAACATTAGATGAGTAACCTTCAGGGACCTTTATTCCTGACAAAGAATTGCAAATACTTCTTTTCTCAGCTTTACTTAGAGTGTAACAGGTAGCTGGCAGAAACGTTCTTTTCTCCCCAATCCTTGGTGCCAGTTCAGTTCTTAAATTCATTTCCATAAGGTCTAATCTTGCTGCGACTCCATCCTTTGTTTTTCCTGGAATGTCAAATAATGTACCGATGAGACTTTCACAGACATTTTTTTCAATGTGCATCACATCAAGAACATGTCGAACATGTAGCTCTTTCCAATATTCAAGTTCAAAGAATATTGATTTCTTTTTCCAACATGTTTCTCCATCATTCCTCTTTGATGATAGCTTTCCGCTGATTTTTCCCAACTGATAATTATTTCTTTCAACTCTTTCCAAAACTTCATGGCCACTCAATGGCTTTGGTGCAAGGTTAAATTCTTGGTTTCCATTAAATGCCTTCTTTTGCCTTCGATAAGGATGACATAAAGGTAGAAACCTTCTATGGCCTGTATATGACATTTTTCTACAATGCTTCAACCTTGTTGAATAAGTTTTTTCTGCACAAATAGGGCATGCATGATATCCCTTCACAACACATCCTGACATGTTCCCATATGCAGGAAAATCATTGATTGTCCATAGCAGAACAGCTTTAAGAGAGAAACTTTCTTCTCGATATGCATCATATGTTTCGACACCTTTATCCCATAAACATTTTAAATCATCAATCAGAGGTGCTAAGTAAACATCAATATCATTTCCTGGTTGTCTAGGACCAGATATCAACAAAGTGAGCATAATAAATTTTCTCTTCATACACAACCATGGTGGAAGGTTGTATGTGATCATTAAAACTGGCCAACAACTATATGTAGACCTCAACAAACTGTGGGGATTAATCCCGTCTGCTGATATAGCCAATCTCAGATTTCTGGGATCAGAAGCAAAATCAGGCCACATGCGATCAACTAATTTCCAAGAAGGTGCGTCAACTGGATGACGTAAGTATCCATCATGAATTCTTTTATCAGTATGCCAGGTTAACTCCTTGGATATCGCCTTATTCCGAAACATTCTTTGAAATCTTGGCATGGGTGGGAAATACCACAAGACCTTTGCAGGAACTCCTTCTTTTATCTTGGATTTGTTGCTCAACTTCCACCTTGATGTCCCGCAAGTAGGGCAATTGGCAAAATCTTCGTACTCCTTCCGGTATAAGATACAATCATTAGGACAAGCATGAATTTTCATGTAATCCATCCCTAATGCACGTAAGCTTTTCTTTGCCTCATACAAAGATATGGGTAATTCATTGTCATATGGAAGCATTTCTCCTAACAAAATAAGTAAATCGGTAAAACTTTTATCACTCCAACTATATTTTGCCTTCAAGTTAAATAATTTCACAACTGCAGATAACTTTGTGAATTTTGTGCATCCAGGATATAAACATTTTTCGGCATCTTCAAGTAGCTTATTGAACTCGCTTGGATTCTCAACATAACTATCATATACAGCTTGCACCATATCTATAGGCTCCTCGGCAAAATATTTGTATTCATCTTGCCCCACGCGATCATTACTGTTCATTGAGTTTTCTGTCATAGTTCTTTCCCCATGCCATATCCATGTATGATATGTCAAATCTATACCATTACAATACAAATGTGCCCTTATAGTTTCAACATTTTTCTTCTTTATGTTACCACATCTTGCACATGGGCAAGGTATTGCATTAGGATCGTTAGCGTTTTCCAGTGCAAATTGCAAGAAAGACTCTACTCCAATATCATATTCACTAGATAGTCTATCCTTTGACATCCATTCTTTGTCCATTCTTGTTATAAGTACTAATCAGCTAGAAATGAGATAACACCTACCTTCAAAACAATTGTACAGTATACAACAAGATCTTAACACAATGAACAAGAAACATAAGATATTCTTAGCATACAATCTATACAATCAAGTAACTAAATTATTAAAATAAGCGAATCTGCTAATAAGAGAAAAACTATCTATGGATGTGAAGAAAGGGAAGGGTTTAGTGCAAAAACGTGAAGGGTTCAAACCCACCTTAGATGAAAAAATATTTGAAATAAACTATAATGTGAACTCTAGCTCAAAGATAGGACTATTAATGAATACCAAAAGCAGATTAAAAATTTGTCAAGCAAGCAAGCATATTGAAAAACTTGAGGCAACTATTGTTTCATTGAAGAATAAAGAAACAGGAAGCTAGTCTGCAAGCAACTATGAGAAACTTGAGGTAACAATTTGTCAATTAACATTCAATATATGGTGAAATCCTCTAATATTCAGCATATTGAGAAACTACAAGAGGAAGCTATTCTACAAGCTAGGAGGTTGTCTAGTGCCACTGAAACTATTACATAGATTGCTTGACACTTTTAATTTTCCAATATCATACTGATCTTATTTTACATTCATAGATGACCAAATTCTTGTGCCTATCATGTTTGAATAACATCTAGTGTAGGTATATAAGAGCAAATCATTGACAAGAAAAACAAGCTCATGACACATCTTGAAATAAAAGAAGATAATGGAAATTCAGTGGAAACCCTGAAGGAAGCTAGGCAGGAACCATGCTCAAAGAAAGAGTCATCCATGTCTCAGAAATTTGTATCTGGGCTGGTAGTTGATGAAGATACAGATGAAATTGGAGGAAACTAAGATCAACCGAAAAGAAACTGGAGTTATGCTATATGAAGAACACAATAATGCAAAAGCAGTCGGTGCTTTCTCACAAGATTGCAATGAATTCAGGGCAAATCAACTACCAGGTGAAGACCATAAGTATGATGAGATGCCACAGGCAGTTCATGATCCTTGTTTGCTGGAAAAATCTATGAAGCAAACAATGCTGCAAGGAGACAAGGAAGTTAGCAGAAATGAAAAGATTGAAAGGATCCTTGCAAACCCAGCAAATCCAGATGTTTCAGCTAGCAGTGACATTTTAAACATAGATTCAGATGCCAGGGGAAGCCTTCTGTTCAAAGATTTGGATGCCCACCCAGAAAATGATGATGATTTATAATTACAATTGGCTAAAGATGCTGCACACATTGACAATGTTGGGCCCTTAAAGTTTACTTCAAACTTTAAGAAGACAGAAGATAATGAAAGTGGAAGAATGGAAGATATATGTAATACATGGCACGTAGGTTTACTTCAAACTTTAAGAAGACAGAAGATAATGAAAGTGGAAGAATGGAAGATATATGTAATACATGGCACGTAGGTTCATGATGCTTCTGATGGTGTGTTCTTTGGCAGTGTGGTTTCAAGGAAATGATATATTGACTAAAAGAGAACAAGACACTTTTATGCCTCCGAGAAAAGCACAAAGAAGAGAGAAAAGCGTTCGGGAGCTATGATTCTTCACCAGATTAGAAGAAGAAAAACGCACCTCGGGACAAAATGAGCCACGGCGATCGCGAACTTGTGAACGGCGTGGACTAGAAGGAGAGAAGATGGCGGTCGCCGTCGGGGAGAAGATGGCGATTAGGGTTAGCGCGGGTTTTTGGTGGCGGTGCGCGCGATGTGGTAAAAAGAAAACATGAAGTGTTGCTAATCCATCCATCTTAAAACCTAGTTTGATTAAAATCCATCCATCTTAGAGACAACATAGTTTAACATAGGCAAATAACTATGTTGATTAAACTGTTGATTAAAACTAATACACAACATAGTTTAACATAGGCAAATAACTATGTTGATTAAACTGTTCATTAAAACTAATAGACAACATAGTTTCAACATAGTTTTAAACAACACTAATAGACAATGGTTTAATAAAATTGTTGTCGTATGCCAAATAAAGATATCTCATAGACAACAATGTTTAAAAAATCGTTGTCTTTGACATAAAACCGTTGTCTTATGTATGTCAAAGACAACGGTTTTTTAAACATTGTTGTCTTTTTTTAAAAAACACGACTAACAACAACAGTTTTCAACAAAATCGTTGTTAAATAACAAAGAGACAACAGTTTCTCAAAAAACTGTTGTCTATTAGGTGTGGTTAAATCTATAATTTCTTGTAGTGAAAACATAAGTTCTTTTTTTACATGGTTCATAGTCCAATGACTATTTCTCCAAGACTCATGATCTTTAATCATTTTATGATGGGAAATTCACTGTAGATCTTCTCTCTGAAAAACTTTCAAAGATGAAGCAAACTCGTACAATGAAGACACTACTATCTCCTTAATTAAATACAAGTAAGAAAAGTATACCAACAACGTGGAGATTACAAATTAAGTGTAGGTTGTTGGTGTGCCTCACGACATCATAGTAGTATATCTAGGGACGAAGCCACCCAAAGGTTGGGGTGGGCTCTACCCCAAGCTTATTTTTTTTTAAGTTAGTAGTATGTATTGAGTTTTATATGTTATTGGGCTTAAGCCCTAGTTAAATTATTTTGTCCTTTAACCTATTACAATTTTTTAGCTGATTAACTTTCTTTTAACCCAATAAAAAATAGAAAACTCAAATAATTGATTAGTTTTATCTCTTTTGTTCATAATCTAAAACTCGACGGCTATTTCTTGTTAGGAAATGTCGTGCTCTACTAGTGCAACTATTCAATCTCAAAATTGATTGAGGGTTTTTTTTATTCTCACACCATAAGGTTCATTTTGATATCAAGTTTGGGCTGTAAAACATGAATCAATTTGAAACCCAAAACCCTAGCTCATGGCTCCATTTCTACTGAGTTTTTCTTTAATTTTTTAAGGTATTTGGTAATTTAATATAAATACTATAGGCACCCATTAAATTGATGAAGATCCAAGTCAAATTATTAGCATATTATTACTCTTCAATGTCTAGCTTGTTGGTGCAGAAAGCACTAGATGATCAAATCCAAGTTTTGATAATGGCAAAAGGGTTCAAAGTTAAGGTTTGTTGTTGTTCTAACAATTCTGACTAAGTATGTAGGAAAGTCCTAAGTGATCTTAGGTAAGGTGAAAGTCCTAGTTGAGGCTAGACAAAGAAGTCCTAGTGGACACTAGATGGGTAAAATGTCCTAGATGCTACTAGATAAGGAAGTCTTGGTCCGAGGGACTGGACAAAGTATTGTCAAGTTGAGAACGTTGGGCAAAAATCCTAAGGTCAAAGATATTAGATGAAAGTCTTGGGGGTCACAGACACTAGGTGGAAGACTAGACGGGTCGGGTATTAGACGTCCAATAAAAAATCCTGAAGTTTTGGATACTAAGCAAAAGTCCAAACGATTTGCAGGACCAGTTTAGCAAAAGATAAACTCTTTTGAGAGAAGTAGGTAAGAATGTGTTCCCCGTTGAGGGAACAGTGGGCGTCGGTTCAACCAGGGTTTCATGGAAATATGAAAATTAAAACCGGGTACAGTCCGAAGACTGTCAAATATTTTATTTCCATATTATTTGTTCTAACTTTGTGATGCAAAATTATGAAGATGGAAGCTAGCAGGAAAAAGGTTGTCTAGGTGCCCTGACATCTGGGCACCCGAGGTTGGTCTAGGTGCCCGGGAAGGGGCCGAATAAGAGACCTTAGGAGCTATGGTGGCACATACTGATTTGCTAGCACACATTATAGTACAGGTGCCTAAATGAGTCCAAGCATCTGGAGATGGATAAAATTCGTCAGATAGAGTTTCGATGAGAACACACCACATCAGCACTATGGGGGCTCTCGGGGACCGGTCTAGGCACCCAGGCGGGGCTATAAAAGGAGGGCTTGACTAGAACCTTGAGAACAACATTTACTACAATCTTCTCTCCTATGCATTGATCAAAAAACAACTCTACGATGCCTTAACGCTACTCCAACGATGACTACGCACAAGATCCTACTTCGAAGTCATCAATATCTTTTACTTTCAGTTCCTTTTACTTACTTTAAAATTGCATTTGTAACCATTCGAATTATTAGTGGATTGTCAATCGAAAGTACTCTCACGTGCGTGTCTTGGAGTATGAGTCGACATAAATTTCGATCCAAGTAAAAAAGCTTGCATTCCTCTTTTGTCTTTCTTTCTTATTTCCACTGCATGATTCTCACGATAGTTTTACACGAAAAATGTGAAAAAGTCATGAGCGTTATTCACCTCCCCTAGTGCTTTTCGATCTTACAGAGATCTCTGAAGTATTTTTAATGTGCTATCATGCTGTTCAGAATATGAAGTTGAAGATGAATGAATTATTGTATTTCCCTAAAGAGATTTTAGCATAGTTCACATCTCATGGTTTATCATTTCTCTTATGAAAACATGCTTATAAAAAATTAAATGAGGTTTATGAAATTACAACTTTGGAGTGTGTATTAGTGTATGATTTGCATGTATCATCAACTTTTCATTAGAATCAATCATTTGCAACATACATGAGATTGTTTTAGATTGCACAAATGATATTAGTCGTTTTTCAATCTGGCAAAAAAAAAAAAACTAACATATTGATGCTTTCTTTCTTTTTTATAACACAATTAAAATTAAGATAGTGTGAATAAGGTAAAAATATATAATTAATTAATTATTTTTGTTGAATTCTTGGACTATTATTAAGATTATGTTTTATTTATGTGTTTCTATTTATTTGGATGTTCATCAATTTGTATCTTGTATGTTAGTCCTTTCTCATTAGTTGTATATGATAGGTTGGTTTTTCTAATGGAAGTTCAAGGAGGCAAGATGAAAAATATAATTTCATATTTTAAACCAAAAGATAGTACATTGACTAGAGAGGAGCATTCTCCAACTGATATTGAGATCTCAAACCATTATGAAGAACATCCTGCCAAGTATCAAAGAGTTGATAGTAATGTTATGTTTATGGTTCAACTAGATCTAGTTATGCATACTCCAATAGGGCAATGCCCAGTCAATGAAACAGATGTAATTAGACGAGCCTATATCTTAAGAGGGTCATATCAACTTGTTATAGAATACCCATGAACCAAATTAGGAGAACAATATTGAGGATTTCAAAAATGTTGGTTCGAAAAAATTTCTTAGTTGGAGTGCTCTCCTAATAAAGATGCAGCCTTTTCTCTCTATATTTCATTTTCCATGAAAAAATACTCGTTATTCTGCATTTACAATTGATAGTTTTAGAGGTTGGAAAAGAGTTAATGATGGAAAGAGATTAAGGCTTACGACCACAATTGAAAGCAGCCAATATAGTTTTAGAGGTTGGAAAAGAGTTAATGATGGAAAGAGATTAAGGCTTACGACCACAATTGAAAGCATCCATTGCCTTTGTTTGCAAGGATGTGCATTGAGAGGATATGATGAATCTTCATCTTCTAATCTTATAGAGATGATAAAGATTATGGCAAAAATGGATGTTAATATTAATAATGTTGTTTTAGAAAAAGCATCAAGAAATGCAAAATATACATCACTAGATATTTAGAAAAATATTTTGTATTTTCTTGTTAAGAGAGTGAGAAAAAAATACGTGAAGAGGTTGGGAGTGAAAAATTCTATATTGTGGTGGATGAGACTAAAGACATATCAGACAAAGTGTAAATGACTATTGTATTGAGATATGTTAATCATGGGGGCTTCTTAATAGAGTGTTTCTTTGATATTGAGCATGTTGCTAATACCACTGCGGTAATACTTAAAAAATAAATATATAATGTGTTTGGATGACATTAATTGCATATTAAAGATATTCAGATTCAAGGATACAATGGAGCTAGCAATATGTGTGACTCCTGGATCGAGCAATAAGCTCTTTTTTTGAGAGATTCTCGACAAGCATATTATATACATTGTTTTGCACATAGACTTCAACTGACGTTGGTAGCTACTACTGAAAAGGAGAGTTCTATTTGACTTATTTTTTTTCAAAATTGATTTTTATTTGTAATCTTATTAAGGCATCACCAAAACGTCACACTATGTTGTAATCTACCCATGCTATTGAAATTGCAAATATGGTAGCCACTAGTATTCGCAAGACAAGTACTAAACTTAATCATATAATTTATTACTAATTAATAAAATTGAGTTGTCATTTGATATCTCATTAATCAACCATTTCTTATTTTTTGACATAGTTATTGGCCTTAATCAGATTAGTACTTTGCAGTGAGCTAGTAAGACTCATTGGAGTTATCATTTTTAGTTGATTTGCAGTATGATAGATATCTACAAATCAATGATTGTTGTGCTTGAGCACATGGTGGAGGAAGCATCTTCAAATTCTATATGTGGGGAAGCTATGGGTTCTTTGATTGTGCTCCGATCATTTAATTTCATATTTATTTTATATTTGATGCATAAGATTACGAGGATAACAAATTTTCTTTGTTGAGCTTTACAAGAGAAGCCTTTAGACATATTAAATGCAATGGATCTTGTCTCAACTACAAAAGCTTTACTTTATACTTTAAGAGCAGAAGTTTATGATATTCTTCTATTGATTGTGTAATCAGTTTGTGAAAATAATGATATTGAGATACCATATATGAATGCTTATCATAGATCTACTACTAGATGTTTGTGCCAATAAAGAGAATCTATTACATTTGAGCACCATTATTTTGATGTATTTAATATTACAATAGATTTTCAAGTGGAAGAGCTAAATAGAAGATTCGATGATCGGTGATATGGGTTATGTCGAGCGGATTCAAAGGAGAACATCACAGTCGTCAAAGTTAGGATGATGTAGTGAATTAATTCGGAGTAAAAGGACATTCCTCACTTGGATATGTTTATCAAGGCTCTTGGGTCTTGATCATGCAGTCTTATAGAAAGACACTAGAAGAAGGCCAACAGGTTATAAATTTAGTCGGGTATAAGAACCCTAGGATTCTACTCAGAAACTCAAGAAATAAGGTGCTTGGTCAGACAATGGACGGTGGGGTTTAAGGAAGCTCGATCGACTGAAGGGTCATCCCGGCTCTAGACATTTAAGACTTAGCCAAGCCTGATATAAAACTCTTAACATATGATCGGCCGGGTGAAGACCTATCAAACATAAGGCTCTCTATGTGCGCTCGGCCGGGCAAAGCCTGGGCAGGCATGAAGGCACTTAGCCTTATATATAATTCTTAACATATGATTGGCAGGGCGAAAACTGATCAAATGTAAGGCTTTCTACTGGCGCTTGATCGAGCAAAGCCTGAGTGAGCTTAAAGGCAATCAGCCTTATATAAAACTCTTAACAGACGATTGACCAGGCAAAGCCTGATTGAACGTAAATTCTTCAAGGTGTGGTTGACCAAGCTTAAGTTTTTGATGTCAATGACTTTCATATAATAATTAGATTTTAGATTGATCAGGTATAAATGCAGAATGGCTTCATATGGGGCACTAAATATATTTATAATGGGCTATCTATCATACAACTTACATATGACCGGCTCATGAACCGTTCGAAATATGCTCAACAGAAGACATTTATATATGGGTGGATTGATGACTGGTTGAGATACTTTCAGTAAAACATATTCTAAATATATGGTCAACTCAATGACTGCTCGAGATATATCTAGCAGATAAACAGCCGATAACATTAGAACAACCTGGTAAACTTGTCGGGGAATATTCTTCAAAGTTTCTTCATTGATTAATCAGTTACCATGGCACATTCTTTAGAGATTTTCATCGATAGCTCGTTCAGAAGCGACAAAAAAGGTACATCTATGGGTAAGAAAAAGATTCCTCGAACTATCATGACATCGCCAGGTTGTACTTTCTTCTATCACCTAGCAAACTCTAACAAATCGGGGACCACCTCAAAATCGCAGAGGTTATGTGAGGTGTATAAAAAGGGGAATCTTCTTCGCTGGCAAGGTACGCAAACATTTACATCTGAAGTCCTACTTTCTTGCACTTTAGCTACTATTCTTCTTCCACTTTCGAGAGAAGAGACTAACTTGAGAGTTGGAGGGCCTAGCAAAGGATTCCCACACCGATCTTAGGTTACTAACATTTTATTGACTCGTCTGATTGTGCACAGGATCGTTGAGGAGTTCCTTTTGATGTCAAGAAGCTCATTATTCTTCGATCATCAAAGCCAGCACACCATCTCATAGGCTTTAAACAGGATTAAGTTTGGTGTCGTCTGTAAGAATCTTCACCTAAATCTGAAGCTTTGCAACGGAGGAGGCTGGAAAACTTAATACCATCTCCTCAATGCAAGAAGATCTAGAGTTTCTCATCAATGCTAGAGCACAAAAATTACTTCAACAACAACAGCAAACCAACATTGTTTATACGCGACCACCACCAAATTCGAAAGTATCAACCACCGCTCATCAAAGGGAGAGGGGGGTTCAAGAGGAAGGCCTTGCTCGCTTGCTATATAGAGAAACCTTATGAAGGATCGTTAGTCAATATATTGGATAGGTCAAGCTAAAGAACTCACAGGGCAATAAAATAGGGGTCCACATAGCAATATGGTTAAGCAAGTCCTTCATCATCAAGCTTTTGATTATCAATACTTGGTGATAATTGAATAGAGGGATGTGAGAGACAATTCCCTCAATTTCTTCTTCAAAATATATGGTAATTAGTGAATGGTGGATGAACCTTGGGTGTCAGAGATGGTCTCCTCAAAACTCCATTCACCTTATGTGGCAGGCACAAATTGGATGCATGATAACGAATCATCAGAACTACATCTTCACTGACTTAGGCAAGAAGAAGTGGAGAGGCACGAAGAGGGGTGACTTGGAGATTCCTTTTCTGATAGCTATATAAACACCTCAGATGGCAACTCCAAGGTATGATGGTCTTCTTCTTCTAACTAGTAAAAGCAACTCCTTCTTCTTCAAGTCCTTCTTCTTCCTTTACTGCTTTCTCTCTTTCTCTTTTTCAATCAATTACTAACTTGAGCATCAAAGGGGCCACGCTGGAGGAGCCAATCCGACTCTAACCTGTGTTACCATCTTAGATTAGTTCATCCTCACAACAGAGGAAGACTTGCAGAGAAGGAGGAGCCCGAGCTGGTAGTAAAAGGAGCCATCATGTTGAAAGAGAATTTACTGCAAAGATTGACACTGATTCAATAATTGATGAGTTCTATTATATGAAAAATCATAGGGCATATTTTCAGTAGTTTTATCTTGTTTGATGTTACTACGTCATACTTTGTATTTAATATTAATGTGTAAGTGTTTCTTGATTATAAATTATTTTATTATTATAGTTTAAATATTGATTATTTAATTTATTGGATCAGTTAGCCTAGGGTTAGTAGATTTTATGGTTATGCCCCTAAGTAGATCTTATACAAACAATAGCAACAGGAGCAAGATGGAGTGTAGGGAGATTTGATGTTGAGCCTCATACTGTGGGGATTTTTATAGGCCTCTTCCATTTGACTGAAAATCATTCAGTTAACTGAAAATCATTCAGTTGACTGAACATCTATCTGATGAATTTTCAGTCGACTGAATCCAATCAGTTGACTGAACATCTGTCTGGCGATTGGTCCCCGCTCCTTTCCTTACTTGCTAGGATATGATCTGATTGATCCCTCAAAATTTAGGTTTTCTATTAATTGAATCATATTCAGTCGATTGGTCCTAGGGGTTTCCTTCCTTACGATGATCCGATCATATTTAATATATCTTTCCATATGGGGATTGGTCAACTGATCTTCTTGATCAATCAACTCAACCCTATTTTCCTTCTTTATGAAGATTCAGATCTGCCTATGTTTATCCACCTAGATCAATCTACTGAACCTCTTTATTTAGTCGACTGAACCGCCTCGGTCCATGAAAACTTTTCTTTTCTACAAAATAAAGTTAGCACAGAGATAATACAAATAACAATACTGTAAAATAAAGTTAGATAATAGATAATAATATGCATGAGTAATATAGACAAATAGGATTGACTTGATCTCAAGTTAGAAACAACCGCTAGTTTCTTCAGTGGGATCACCGCCTAAGGTTTGCCCCAACTAGGACACAATCTCACTATTCTCTTTCCAGAAGATCCACTTCTCTTTAGGAGCTTATCTCAGCTTACTTACCAAACATCAGTTCTCTAGACTTGTTTGGACTTTATCCACTTAGCATCTAATTGGCATGCCAAGGCTTTCTCCTAATTTGATAGTTGGTCCTTGCTGACCTATCAAATCTGTAGGTCCGCATAGGCCAGCTAGAGAGGGTAAATAGCCTAAAATAAGAGTTAGAAATAATCTCTTTCTTTTGCTTAGCAAGGATGCACAATTTAATTAAGCAATAACAATTAACATAAAAGAAATAACAATTTATAAAAATAATAAGTAAGAAGGATAGGATTTTTACTTGGTTATAACCTAAGTGGTTGTTAATCCAAGATAGTTGCAAAGCTCCACTAAAATATCTCCTTTGTTGAAGGCAAAGAAGTCTCTTACACTCCTTGAAAAGTTTAGATATTAGGTAGGAAATGAATACAGAAATTGTTGTTCAGTTGTTCAATAATTTCTAGCTCCAAGGAAATTTTTATAGCCTCCTGGGATCAGTTACCATTAGTGGGAGGCGCTTGCCTCCAAGAGGGTCCAAGGTGCCTCCAAGTAGATAAATATTTATCCTCAATTCAATAGTCATTACTAATAGATATGCTTGATTGGAGGTGCCTTCAATAAGCTCGAAGGCACCTTCGCACTATTCATGTGAGGTGCCTCCCAAGTCATTGTAGGCACGTTCCATGAGGCAGATCATCCATCTATACGAATGCGTGAGGGTGCCTCCAAGTCTCTTGGAGGCACCTTCCATGAAGTAGATCAGGATCCAAGCTAATCTTGTTCGCGTAGGTGATGCTCCCGTTAACTGGAGTTAAGCTCATCCAAACCTCACTCCGACCTTCTCCTTGAGCAAACTTCCTTCCCAACTTTTCATCCCTCAAACGTTGCACACGTCCTTCTCGCCCACTAGTATACTCTTCTGCAGCACCTCGTTCCTTGGATGTACCGAGCCCATTGACCCCTTTCGCATGCCATCCTTCTCACTAACTACGTCTTTCACTCGACTTTTTGTGTTCCTAAGCTCTTGCACACTTAGACACAAGGATCAAATACATAGGAGTTAACTTGACTTAGTTGACCACATCAAAATCAATCCAGGGTACTTATAGAATCTATCTTGTCAACTGTCTGGTCCTCTTACCCATCTAGACTTTCTGCCTAGTTTTTATGATCTGTCGAGTCTTCCATTGCCTAGTATATGATCTAGCTGACCTACTAAATCTTTCCAAGTTGAGCAACTTGCACACTTGATTAATTTATTAGATTACAATATAACTTAACTTGAACTTTTGACAAATTCAAAATATAGGTTTGATTTTGGTGCATCTTATACCAATATGTGTTTTCGTTGATATTAGTTTTATTTGCAATTTGATTATTCTAGATTTTTATTTTCTTTTTCTTTTGCTTCTATTTTTGATGAAAACAATTCCTTTCCATAGAACAAATTCCTTGTATGTAAATAATTCTTTATTGGTTCCACTTTGTTTAACTATTCATCTATGTTGCGAGATTTAAGATAGGTTATTAATCTCTTCAGGATAGACTGAGAGGTGAAACCCTAGATTATAATCAAATAATATAAACATACATTGGATTCATAGAGAATAGGGGATGAATCTAACAGTGAATCTAAATCTTCGACCTACAGAACTAACTTGAGAGTTCCTATGCAAAAGTGGTTGAACCCTCTCAAGGCTACATGGTTTGTCATAGAACTTAAAGGGTTTGTCCTAATTTAATATAGGAGCTTCTTTAAGCTAACACATCGGTGGTTTTCTTTCTTTTCTTCTTCACATAGATACATCAATCCTTAGGACGAGCGAACCCCTTCAAGTGTAATCTAACATTGAGTTAAGAGAAAAAATCACAATTAATTTGTCAATGATTATCATGATGAAACTAAAACCCTATGATTGTCTCGAGATTTAGTTTTCCCCATCACTTTCCATAAAGTTCATTTTCTTAGTTTGTTTCACTTCCACAACAATTCCCTCATTCTAATTCATCTAGATAGCCTACTTTGCATGTAAACTAGTACTTAACAACAAAGTCCCAGAGGATGATAATTTTATTACTTGACATGACCATACACTTGTGGTATTCCTACATCACCCATGCAGGTGAACAACCTCCTCATCACCCTTGCACGAGTAGGACGTCCTCCTTGGGCACCGTCCAATCTAGCTTTTCAACTCCACTTGTGCATAGAAACTTCCATGAGTAAGGGTATCCTTACTGAACTGATTCTCTTTGACCTCAACCTCCGTTAGTTTTTGATGATCACAAACATCATACTCTACGGCCCAAAACTGACCTTGGCGAGGTAGTATACATCAATGTGGCACTTGGCCAACCAACATCTCGACCATGCCAGGTGTACAACTTTGTCACTGTCTCCCTTGGTACTTGACCTTTCCCTGATCATCCAACCGACTCCCGGCTTGTGTGGTGGCCTACACAACTCGTGTGTCAGTCCACATGGATCTCTTTCCTCTTTAGCTATATAAGGTTTGGTGAAGGTAAGTAAAGATATAATTTTTCTTCTCATGCATAGAGGCTTCTCTTCTCTCTCGAGCAACTTGTCTTCTTCTCTAGCGTACCCACGAGCTCCAACTCTCAACCCAATGTTGATTTGATTGTTGGTGTAATATACCAAAAATGTAGATAAAGATGTAAATAATTAAAATATAACATAATTAAATTTTTAATGAAAATAAATATATTTTAGTAATAATTTATCAAGAAATAAGTTTATATAAATTTATTGGATTTTTTTTTAGATTTTAAAGGAGCCATTTTATATTTTAAGGGGTATAAATGGGTAAAAGATAAAGCCTATTTAAAATATCTATTTTAATGAGAAGTTGATCATATATATTAACCTAATTTAATATTTCTAAACCTAACTTTTATTTTCTGCGTTCTGTTTCATCTGCACGCCGCCTGCGCCCCCTTCACTACAACAGCTGCACCGCATCCGATCATGTGATCCGTCACCGCTAGTGAGCATCCGTCATCGCCTTCTCGAAGAAGTCCTGCACTCCCATCCCAAGGGGTCAGCCATCGTCGTGTGTTGCCTCTTCGCATCCGACCTTGGCACCACCGCATAGGAGCAGCCAGCGTCGTGTCCCTCTCCTTGGTCGCCATCATTGGTCATTGTATCACTACTTCTCTTACAAAGCCAAAACGTGGAGGGCACATCACAACCGATGGCAAAGCCACTATTATCCACCGTGACCGTGAGGGCTATAGCCGCATTTTCTCTCGGCTATCCCACGTGACTGGCCATTCTGGGCGTTCTTTAACACTACCTAGACATCGGCCTCCCTCCTCCCCTCCTGGCCGCCTACCTTCCAGTAGCCACGAAGGGCATCGGACAACAAGGAGAAAGGCTCTCCTTGCTCATTGCCACGAGCTCCCAGTGGTCGACAGGCCTTCTTGCTGCCTATGCCACTGATTCGACGAGCAATTACTGGTGTCAAAACATAGTTACTATTGGACCTGTTGTCGTTGCCAGTAGCAAGGATCTTAACCTTTAGACATCAGTTTTATCGCTGTCATCCCTATCCTACCAAACTGACAATGGTCATTGTGTTACAGCAACAGTCAAGCCATCATAAACTAGTAGGATTCGAGCACGAGGCAGATCATTAACTTGAAGATGATTAAACAATCTACAATCGAGGTGGGTAGTTTTGATCAAAATGCATGATTGTTTATTGTCATGTTTTGATGAGGTTGCAGTTACTCACTTACCTTAAATATATCCTATATTACTCCTGATTTTGATACCTTATTATTTGTCCTTTTATTTGAATATGTTGTCGAGAGCTATGCAATCTTGGTTGTTATTCATGATTTGATTCATATATATGCATGATATTATCAGACCATAGTCTAGTTGTAGGCTTTTGTTTGTACATTTATATTATAGTATGATTATATACTTAGACTCGTGCCTGCAAGGTATTGATATGATAGGTAGTATAATTGTATACTTGTGAGGACATATATATTAGTGAGATGGTGTTGACCTATACTTAATGGAAATCACTCCCTAGTATAGGAATAGCGTATTCCACTAGGCTTCTCCCTTCGGATCAACCCCCAGGATTACTTAATCTTGACCCTGTTGTCTATTATATGTGTGATGATACCATGAGATTAGTTGAGATATTAATACTAGATGACTAGTATTCTCATGATGAGATTGGTTGACTAGTATTTTGGGGGACCTGATTATCTATTTTCTACTTATATATTAGTAGGATTATATCGTAGTATATGATACCGAGTATCTAGTAGACCCTTGTTATATAGGCTCATGCCTATACATTAGTAAGATAATACCATAGTATAGTATTTCGAGTATCCTACTAGACCCTTGATTAGTATATTTTATCGACCATTATCTCCCATTCATGATTGAGAGAGTCATCAGCGACTGTTAGTACATCTTGTCAACCATTGTCTCCCATTCGTGGTTGAGAGAGTCGTCAGCGACTGTTAGTATATCCCATCGACCATTATCTCCCATTCATAGTTGAAAGAGTCATCAGCGATCCTGATATTTATGACTGCCCACGAGACTATTCATGGTAGCGAGTTCACATGCAGTTCATAGCTAGATAGCTACGTATATACCATGTTTACCCACGAGACCATTCGTGGTAGCGAGTTCGCCCGCAGATAGTGACTGTATACTTATCCTGTTTGCCCACGAGATCATTCATGGTAACGAGTTCACCTGCAGATAGTGACTATTTGTTTACCTTGACTGCCCATGGAACCATCCACGGTAGAACATTCTCCTGCAGTCAGTGCTTGTTATATACTTGCTATATATAGGTCATTATTTGTTTGTGCAGGTTTGAATATACTATATGTACTCCCGATTTGTTGGTTATATTTGGTTGACCAGGTTAATGAAGTACTATGTTATTAATTATACTTTTGGTTAGCTAGTGATTATGTTGGAACACCTACGTTGGTTAGCAAGTATTTTACCTGAGACTGTTTCTTTTGATCTCATGACAGTATATTATTCATGCACTATTTTCTTCTATCCACTAAGTTATTGTACTCACTGCCTTGCGCTTTTCCTTTGACTTTCAGGTTAAAAGATAAAGGATGTGTGTCACTCTAAGGTCTTGGTTGTTAGTCCGGCTTGAGTTGGATTTATGTTGAGTTGCTTCATTTTATTGTTTTCCATTGCTTATAGTTATAGTTCTTTCTGTTCTGGATTTTTGAGTGTTTCACATGTACATACATACATACACACATTGTTGTTTGTAACTTTGGTGTTATTATATTACATTGGTATTTTATGTTTACTTGAATTGGTTTGATATCGTATTTTCTATATTGTCATTACAGGGTATCATCCAGTTTGGCTAATAAGTATACCCTCAGGGCATGACAATTTTATTGGTATCAAAGCATGGTTTGAGTTTGAATGCTAGATTTTGTGTTTTAGGATTTTAATCTCGTTTCGATTTATGATTTTTCGAGTTTGGGATAAGGCAAGTCGAAAGACATCTCTGAGCTATAGGAAGTAAGATATACCTCTGATGATTATCTTACCTTTTTTTTCACTACTTGGCATAGGTTATTATTAGAAAAGTTGGATGTCAAAGAATTTAAGGTATGATTGGTTAGACTCTCTCCCTTTAGTGGGATGGTGTAACTGCTCTATACTTGTCTATTAGGTACTCATTGATTTAATTTAGCCTGATGACACTTAGTGAATCAGCGTTATTTGCAATCATGGTCGGGATCAACCATGGGCGTGACCAGTACACACTTAGGACCCGAACTTAATGCCAAGAATGTAGATTCTTCTGTGGCACCAACTAAGACCAAGTTGGAAGGCAAGGTTCATGACTGCCAACAACCTATTGGAGATTAAGGAGCACAGTCTCAGGAAATACCAACAACCATACCATTCTTGCCACTACTATTTGGGTAATGGACAAGGAGCATATACTCATATTATCACAGTCAATTAAGGATCGATGTATCCTATTTCATGAGAATTTTGACAATAAATCTCTCATACCCGGGTAGATAATCTAGAAGGTACATTGGGATATATGACCCACAAGGATGCAGAGAATGTGGTGTTGGCGGCTTAACACCTATGGAATCCGATAATCACTGAGTGATTATGTTAGACATGTGAGAGGATCATCAATGGAGTTCAACACATTTCGATGTTGCAGTCATAAATAACTTGTGCACTAGTAAGGTGTGTGTACTGGTTGTTGCCTAATTTTTTGGTGCCAATAGATTAATAACATTTTTTTCGATGGATCAATATCACCTTTGGTAGGAGGGTGACATAGCTCTACATCTTGATAGTGCCAAATGATGAGAGCTGATCACAAGGAAGCTAGATTTGTGAGACAGACCTATTCTTATATTTTCTCTACATAGCTAAAAGTTTCCTTTTATCTTTTTACTGCATTTGTGACCAATCGTGGGATAAGTTATAAGTTTATATCATGTTTGATCTCTGTTGTTGTTGTTGATCACCAAGGTGGTACCATGAGCTAAGTACTTAAACAGTTAAACCTTACCCTTCTTGAGGATTGTCCTTTTGGCGAGAGGCTACTAGAACACACAAACTATTACCTGCTCACTTTGTAGTTCTCTTCAGCAAAGTTGAAATGACTATTGCCCTTCAACGAACAAAGGTAGATGAGGTTAACATGGAGTGCCACTTTTACTTTTGGGTTTGGAATTGATTAGCGTGTGATTTTGATTTTGGCTGTGTCAACTTATAATCATGAGGTTTTTCCAGCAATTCTAGTTCGTGAGATCTAAGATTCAATATAAATAACTCAGTTCATAACTCCAGATGGATTATTGATTTCAATCTCTACCATCGTATTTGATTGATATACTTGACATTTAGAAGGATCATCAAGAGATCTTTCAAATTTTAAATCCCATTGATTCATCATAAAGCTGAACCTCTGCTTCGTAAATAGTTTTCAAAATCTTCTCTACTTGTACGTAGGGTGGAATTCAGGTGAACAAGTGCTCATAATATAGGAAAATAAGTTCCGCTTGCAACTATTGCAATTGAATCATACCATCCAAGCATTTTTGTTGTTGAACTTGGGATATACTCAACCTTTTTTTTACTTGATAATATGATATGTAGTGTGATGGGAGTTGGCACTTACTTTTGAATGTGGCTCTTAATATATTATTTTGTAGGGAAAATATGACTATTTTATCATGATAAATGAGATGTAGGAGACAGTATTTAGATGGTACTGAAGCCCACAAGTCATGATCTTACCAGTAATAGCATCATTAATATTGGAAGTCATGAGCTCAAAATGCTTGGTGAGTTGCAATACAATTAGGAAAAATCCTAGAAAGAATTAGCTCGCAGTAACTGATGATTAATTTAGATAAATTCATCACATTAGATATTTGGTTCATGGAGCTCCCTTTCTTCTGCTTACTGTTGTTTCTGGTTTTGTTTATTACCTATCAATAAATTACAGTTGGGTTTCTCTTTTTGAATTCTAATGTGAGAGGATAGTCAATCAATCCCATTAGTCCACAAGTATAATTGTGATACTGCAACTAAAATCTATCCAAACAACAATGGAAAGTGCAATAGGCTAGACAATTATCTTCTCTTTGGCTAAAGCCTTGAACAAGTTGGATTGCATCTTGAGTCTTATTGGCTTCTAACAAGGGATAATTCGGATTCGTGTTAATTTTGGTAACGTTTAACTCTCACCTAACATTACTATTAATTGTTATTAAGATCAAATGCTTTTGAGAACATTCATTGTTAAAACATCCCTTTGTGGTTTCATGGACTGATTGGATACTTGATTGGTAACAAAAGGCTATACTCACATTTATGGTGCTAAGTGTATGACTATATTAACACATTTCCTTTTGAAGATTTCCTTAATCCAATGCTTCCTCACCTTTACACCCATATCGTATGGCTACTATACCAGTTAAAATCTAGAATACATGGTGATATCAAAGAGGTGTATGTGGTAGTCTTCTTTTGGGTTTGTTGCTTAGCATTATGATCTTGTGTAGAAATTGAAAAAAAAAAAAGAAATTTTTGAATTATATTTTCAAGGCATAAGTTTACTAATGCAGTGGAGATATTTATATCTCCTAACAGAAGTATGTGGTTAATATTTTGAAAAGATAAGGGCAAATTGAGTTTTTGACTTGTGATGAAAATCTAAACCGTTAGAGAATGAAGTTTGACTTCTTAGTTGCAATTATTATATGATTTGCATGGATTAGAAGATGGATTTAATGAAAGAGAATGCTTTTGATTTTTGGGAGAAATTATAACTGGTATTATGGATAAAAGCTAAAAGCACATTGCAATGAGTTGTATATTGATTCTAAGGTAAGGTAAAGATTTATGGCATTGACAATGCCATTTTATTCGTTGGAAGATACGAAAAGCAAAATATGATGCATAGATTTGTGATGACGAGCCCCATAATCGTCATGTGAGGGGTTTAGGGATCGGTCGTAATTGGTTAGATGACCAGGGAACCACTTGATCAAGCCGTAAGTTATACCTTTAGGAATAGATTTGATGATGTTTCAGTTCATTGATCAAACTACCAACTAATATCATTTTATGCAATTATTGAAACAGGAAAGAAAGCTCAATAAAAGTCAATTTTGTTATGTTAGAATAGGTGGCCAAGATGAATATAATTCTTTGCTTCATCACTGTATAATATTACCTATGAGCAGGTTATATGGAAGCTACCGTTGATGCCAAAAAGGAAACCCGTTTTACGGGCAATATTTAAAGCGTGTGATAATTTTTAGGATTAACAAAGAAGGGTCGTGAGCCCCTAATCCGCTAAGATCAATAGATTTATTTCAGAAGATTTCATACCTAAATGGAAAGGGAATCATAGTAGGATGAATTTTAGAAGGTGTATGATTCAAATTAAATGATCGTTGATTGATTAACTAAATTTGATCATTTTCTATTGACATGTTAGACTGACTATTTGGATAACATGACAAAATTTCCAATGAGTCAGGTGTACAGAACTTACTTTTGTGTTGAATGCTAGACAGACAGACAGAACTCACCTTTCACTAACTGAAGAATTTACTTCAAGCATGCAAGATGGGCACCGAAAATAGCTAGAAGATCAATTTTACCTGTTGGTGTAGCGGGGGTCGACAAGAGGGGAGGGGTGAATTGCCTGCAAAATAAGAACTTCCCTCCTCGTACTTTCAACTCTAAAATATCAACAATAAAATAAACGCAAATAACAGAAAAGAAGGAAAAGAGACTCAGTAGTTTGACTTGGTTACAACCCAAATAGTTGTTAATCTAAGGCGGTTGAACAATGCACTAAGAAACTCCTTCTCTAAAGGTGGAGAAGCCTTTTACACACTTAGGGAGCTCAAGAGTTGCTAGGAATTGATTACTAAGCTGAATGAATAATTTCCTAGCTCCATGTGCCTTTATATAGCTCCTGGAAATCCTATCTCGAGTCTTGAGGGTGCCTCCAAAAGGGTTGAGGTGCCTCCAAGTGGATAAGCGGATAAAACTTTATCCGAGTGCAAACGGTCAGATTGACCCAGTTGAAGGTGCCCTCAAAGACATTGAGGGCACCCTCAATGCTGTTGAGGGCGCCCTCACTCTAGTGAGGGCGGAGGCGCCTCAACAGTTGTTGAGGGTACCTCCAGCTGCTTTTCCAACACTTCTTTGTCTTCACTTTAGCTTCCGAAGTCCCGATAGCTTGGGTGATTGCGGCCAACCGAAATAGGGCTCACCCGAACCCAATTTCTGGCCTTCTCCTCGAGCAGGCTTCCGTCCCGGCTTCTCATCTCTCGAACGTCGCGCACGTTCTTCTCGTCCACTGGAGTACTTTTTCGCAGCTCTTTCATTCTTCAGATGCACCGAGCCCGTCGGCTCCCTTCTCGTGTCGTCCTTCTCGCTAGCTGTGTTTTTCGCTCGACTTCCAGCGTTCCTAAGCTCCTGCACACTTAGACAAAGGGATCAAAACCAAACAGGACCTAACCTAACTTGGTTGATCACATCAAAACAACCACGGGGTCCAACAATCTCCCCCTTTTTGATATGCATCAACCCAAGTTCAAGTTAGGGTAAAAAAAACAGACAAGTAGTAATTTAAAGAAATTACTAAACTAACATTTTAAGTATAATGATTGCAATAATAGAATTTGCAACACTAAGTAAACAAAAGATTTAAAAAATATTATCTTGTTCCAAATTTTTTTTTTAATATTATATTATTCCAGAAAACATTTTAAGTACCAAAATATTAACTCCCCCTAAACTTGATCATATCTCTCCCCCTTTGATCACAACAAAAAACGGGGTAGGAATTTTTCAAAATAAATTCTAAATTAACAAAGAATTCTAACTTTTAGGCAATTTAAACAATGTATTTTTTGAGAAATTTTCAACAAATGTTTAAAAAAACTTGTTAAAGCATTGTTTAATTTTTATTTTCATGCTTTATCAGTAAGTTAATTAAATATTTTATTTCAATATTTTAGCTTCCAGGCAGTGGTGAGGCACTAGGCCTTCTTGGTTATTGGAGCAACAACCACTTTCTTAGACAAAGCCTCATAAAGAAATTAACTGTTTAATTTTTATTACTGAAAGCACTAACTTACAAAAATTTAGTCTAGAAAAGATTTTAGAACCCAATATAGGTTCCTTCCTACTGGATTAATCAAAAACTTAGGGGGTATATAATTTCTGGAAATTTTTCTAAGTTATCCTTGGTGATGTTTAATGTACCAATTTAATTTCCTATAAGTTCTAAGTTTTAATTTTTGAAATTTATTTAAGCATGCATGATCATTTTTCAATTTTCAATTTTCAATTTTTCATTCTCTAATTTTATATTATCGTACATTTCTAGAGGACATGCTTTTGCTAAGTTTAATTTTAACTCATTATTTTCCCTTTCTAACTTAACTAAGTCTTTAGTAAACACTTTAATAAGCTGAAAGAACTGCTTAGAAGTTAGAGCACGTACCTTACTTACCTCAATTTCTGATGCTCCCTCTTCATCGCAGCTTTCTTCTTCTGATGATCCTCCCGCTTCATCTATGCTCATTTCTGAGCTGGTATTATCTTCTTCAACTTGATGGTTGGCCATCAATGCTAATCCCGAGAAGGCTTCGACTTCAGATTCGGAGGATGATGACTCATCATATGTAGCCTTCAGACTCTCGTGTTTAGAGGACGTCGGTCTTTGGGACTTCTCCTTGTCCCTTTTCTTCAATTTTAGGTAGTTGTAGCATCGGACCGTCCTTCTGTTGCGTTGATGCTTTCTCGACTGCGATCTAAATTTATTAGTCTTAATAAACTTATTTAACTTCCTTACCAATAGCACAACTTCAGTTTCATCAATCGAGTTTCAGAGTCGGGATTATCCATCTCAGCTTGTAGGGCAATATTGAGATCTGACTTTTCTATTTGGTTAGGTTCTACAATTTGAGACTCGTGAAGTTCAAATATAGAAAATAAATTTTCTAGTGTACTTACTTCAAAGTTAGAGATGTAGTATGCATCTACTAAGGACGCCCATTCTAGAGTTCTTGGAAGGCGTTGAGCGCATACCGTATTGAGTCTCGATTTGTTACCATTTCTCCGAGATTGCTTAGTTGAGTTATTAGCTCCTTAGTTCTCGCTTGTAGTTGCGCTACCATTTCATCATTGTTCATCCGGAGATTTGTCAGCTGAGTCTGGAGGATGTCGCACTTTGCTAACTTCACTTCTGAGGTGCTTTCGTGGAGCTCCAGGAATTTTTCCCAGAGGTCTTTGGCAGAGTCGTAGCTTCCGATCTGACTTACCTCCTGGGGTGGCAGGACGCTGAGCAGATGGAACTCTGCCTTTTCGTTGGCCACGAAATCAGCTTGCTCTTTTTTCGTCCAGTTGTATTCTTCCTTGTCTTTAGGAGCTGCAAAACCATATTTCATAATTAAAAGAATATCAAATTCTGTTTTGAAGAATACCTCCATTCAGAGTTTCCATGTTGCAAAGTCTCCGTCGAATTTTGAGGGATGAATGCTTGCACCGACCATCGTCTTGATCTTGATGATTCAGTCGGCGGTCAGTCCTTCTGAGATGGTCTAACTCTGATACCATTTGTTGATATAGCGGGGGCTGGCAAGAGGGGAGGGGTGAATTGCCTGCAAAATAAGAACTACCCTCCTCATACTTTCAACTCTAAAATAGCAACAATAAAATAAATGCAAATAACAGAAAAGAAGGAAAAGAGACTCAGCAGTTTGACTTGGTTACAACCTAGATGGTTGTTAATCCAAGGTGGTTGAACAACACACTAAGAAACTCCTCTAAAGGCGGAGAAGCCTTTTATACACTTAGAGAGCTCAAGAGTTGCTAGGAATTGATTACTGTGTTGAATGAATAATTTTCTAGCTCCATGGGCCTTTATATAGCTCCTGGAAATCCTATCTCGAGTCTTAAGGGCACCTCCAAAGGGGTTGAGGGCACATCCAAGTGGATAAGCGGATAAAACTTTATCCGCGTGCATTGAGGGTGCCCTCAATGCAGTTGAGGGCGCCCTCACTTTGGTGAGGGCAGAGGAGCCTCAACAGTTGTTAAGGACGCCTCCAGCTGCTTTTCCAGCACTTCTTTGTCTTCACTTTAGCTTCCGAAGTCCTGATAGCTTGGGTGATTACGACTAACTGAAATAAGGCTCACCCGAACCCAATTTCCAATCTTCTCCTCGAGCAGGCTTCTCGTCCCTCAAATGTCATGCACGTTCTTCTCATCCACCGGAGTACTCTGCCGTAGCTTTTTCGTCCTTTGGACACACCGAGCCCGTCGGCTCCCTTCCCGTGTCGTCCTTCTCGCTAGCTGCATCTTTCACTCGACTTCCTGCGCTCCTAAGCTCCTGCACACTTAGACACAGGGATCAAAATCAAACAGGACCTAACCTAACTTGGTTGATCACATCAAAATAATCACGGGGTCCAACATTACCTAGTGGATTTTAGCCACAGTAATTAGTTCAACGTGAATGTGGGTGTAGCTGCAGCAGGTAGGCACATAACCCACAAAGTAATGATTCTCCACCTTGGAATACATCACCAAATAGTTTTAAGGAACATTTATTCTCTAATAGTTAGGACGTCACATGTTATTAAAATGGATGAGTATAAGAGTATACTGCATAGTTGTTACCCTTAGATGAGGATATCGTAGTATTACAGTTTAAGTAGTAAATTTAGGGATCAAATTTTTATTAGTGGGGAAGAATGTAATATACCAAAAATATAGATAAAGATGTAAATAATTAAAATATGACATAATTAATTTTTTTTTAAAAAAAAATATATTTTTGTAATAATTTATCAAGAAATAAGTTTTTATGAATTTATTAGAATTTTTTAAGATTTTAAAGGAACCATTTTATATTTTAAGGGGTATAAATGGGTAAAAGATAAAGTCTATTTAAAATATCCATTTTAATGAGGAGTTGATAATATATATTAACCTATGTTAATATTTCCAAACCTATGTTTGATTTTTTGCGTTCTGTTTCATCTGCACGTCGCCTGCGTCCCCTTCACTACAGCGGTTGTGCCGCATCCGATCGCGTGATCCGTCGCCGCCGGCGAGCATTCGTCGTCGCCTTCTCGAAGAAGCCCCGCACTCCAGTCCTAAGGGGTCAACCACCTTCGTGCGTTGCCTCTTCACATCTGACCTCGGTGCCACTGCGTAGGAGTAGCCAACATTGTGTCCCTCTCCTTGGTTGCCATCGTTGGTCATTGTATCGCTACTTCTCTGCCAGATCCAAAACATGGAGGGCATATCACAGCCGACGCCAAAGCCACTATTATCCACCATGAGCGCGAGGGCTACAGGTGTGTTTTCTCTCAGCTGTCGCACGTGATCGGTCATTCTGGGTATCCTTTAACACTGCCTAGATGTTTGTCGCCCTCCTCCCTCCAAGCCGCCTGCCTTCTAGTAGCCACGAAGGGCATTGGACAACAAGGAGAAAGGCTCTCCTTGCTCATTGCCACGAGCTCCCAGTCACCGGCAGGCCTTCTTGCTGCCCTATGCCACTGATTCGACGAGCAATTACTGGTGTCGGAACATAGTTACTATCAGACCTGCTGCGGTTGCCAGTAGAATGGATCGCAACCCTTGGACATCGGTTTTAATTATCGTTGTCATTAGGGCTGTAAATGAACCAAGCATTCGTGAACAAGCTTGGTGTTCGGCTTGGTAAGAGCTTGTTTATGTTCATTCAATATACACAAAATTGATTAAACAAACAAGCTTGAACAGCTTGTTAAGCTAAACAAATAAGTTTGAACACATATGTGTTCAGCTCGTTAACGTTCGTAAACAACGTTCGTGAACAACGTTCGTGAACAATGTTCACAAACCATATTTATTAATAAAACTCTTTTAAATATGCTAAATAAACAATAAAATAAATAAATAAATTTAAATTATCAAGCTCAATAACCAATCAAACAACTAAAAGTTTCAAACAATCAAACATGCTTAAATTGAGAGCTCGATAATATCTAAATGAACCTAGCTTGAACTAAGCTCAAACCAAGCTCGATTCAAGCTCAAGTCAAGATTGAATTGAGATCTTGATAACATCTAAATGAACCAAGCTCAAGTCAAGTTTCAAACAAGCTCAAACTTATAAAAAATAAACCAAGCCAAGCTTGAACACTCATTCAAAAAGCTTGGTTCATTTTAAGCTCGGCTCGGTTACCTTATCAAACAAACTTGAACACCCCAAAGCTCGACTTGGCTCAGCTTATTTACAGCCCTAGCTGTCATCTCTATCCTCCAAACCAACGATGATCATTGTGTTCTAGCAGCAATCAAGCCATCACAAACTAGTAGGATTCGAGCACGAGGCAGACCATTAACTTGAAGATGATTAAACAATCTACAATCGAGGTGGACAGTTTTGATCATCTTCAAGATAATGATCTGCCTCGTGCTCGAATCTTACTGGTTTGTGATGGCTTGACTGCTGCTGGAATGTAAAGAAGTGTCGTCCGAGCCGCCGGCAACCGTCGAGCGGAAGCCCCCAGCCAGCCACCAACCACCGAGGGGACCTCAAGCCGAGGGAGCAAGGCCACACCACAAACACCGGCCGCACACGGTCCAGCATATAGCAGTCGATCGACCTAAACCGAAGGGAAAGGTATGGACTCCCATGTTCTATTCACTTCACTAGTCAACCACCCACAACACCCGAGATTGTCGAAGCCTTCCGCCGATCACTCACCCCACGCCCTGAAGCTATCGTCGTCGATCCCCTTCACCCGATCGGAGACACCAACACCAGGATACCGGACGGCAAGGGCTAGGGAATCGCCCGAGCGGCATCTGCAACCAAGGGTCAATCGCCAAGCTTCGCAAGAGCAAGCAAGACCGTCCGCTCGGGAGGAAGAGAATAGAAGCTACGTAGCTCGAGGCGAAATCAACATCATCGCTGGTGGCCCCACAGGAGGAGATTCGAACCGGGCCAGAAAGTCACACGCTCGGTAGCTCAGGATCCATGTGGTCGGTTGCAGCCAGGAGCAGGTGAACGGGCCCGAGATCAGCTTCGGGTCCCGGGACCTCGAGGGAGTCGAAGTCCCCCACGATGACGCTCTCATCATCCGAGCGGTAATAGCTAATTACACTATTCACCGCATATTTATTGATACAGGCAGCTCGGTCAACATTATTTTCAAGAAGGCGTTCGATCAACTTCAAATTGACCGAGCCGAGCTACTGCTAATGACGACCCCATTATACGGGTTCACGGGCAATGAGGTCCTCCCGATCGGCCAGAGCAAACTGGCTATCTTGCTAGGGGAGGAGCCGCTCAGGAGAACGCGGGCCACTAACTTCATCGTGGTCGACGCCCCTTCCGCATACAATGTGATCCTAGGTTCTCAACGAGTTCCGAGCGGTCGTCTCAACACATTTTGTTAAAATATAAAATTCCCCGTCGAAGATCAAGTGGGGGAAGTTCGAGGAGACCAGCTGGCAGCCTGGCGATGTTATGTGGAAATGGTCTGAGTCGAGGCAATGGTCGCTCGGAAAGCTCCACGGATCGAGGTAAACGCTATAACTGAAAAGCCACCTTCCTTGGTTTATGAAGAAAATGAAGAGGTACAGATCCACCCTGCCCGACCGGACTCCACTACGTTCATAGCATCCGACCTGGAGGCGAGCCAGAAGGAGAGGCTGGTCAAATACCTCCAACAGAACTGCGACGTCTTCGCTTGGTCGACTCACGAGTTGCCGGGAGTCTCGCCGAGCATAACGCAGCACGAGCTTCATGTTCGGTCGGACGCTCGACCGGTGAAGCAGAGGAAGAGGGACTTCAACTCCGAACAGAATGTCATCATCCGAGCTGAAGTCGAGAAGCTCCTGCAGGTCGACCATATACGGGAGGTGCAGTTCCCGAGCTGGCTCACAAATGTGGTGCTAGTCTCCAAGCCAGGCAACAAATGGAGGGTATGCATCGACTTCCGTGACCTGAACAAAGCGTGCCCGAAGGATTTCTACCCTCTGCCCCGAATCGACCAACTGGTAGACTCCACCGCTGGGTGCGAGCTGATATGCATGCTGGATGCATATCAGGGCTACCACCAAGTGCCGCTCGCCCGAGAAGATCAGGAAAAAGTTAGCTTCGTTACTGCGGACGAGACTTACAGCTACAACGTAATGTCGTTCAGGCTGAAGAATGTCGGGGCTACATACCAAAGGCTAATGAACAAAGTGTTTCGGGAGCAGATCGGTCACAACCTGGAGGTATACGTGGATGATATACTTATTAAATCTTTCTGGGCGGCGGATCTTTGTGCAGATATAGAGGAAACTTGCCGAACGCTAAGGAAGTACGGAGTCAAGCTGAACCCCCAAAAGTGTGTGTTCGGGACAAAAGGCGAACGCTTCCTTGGTTACATCGTGACCGAGCGGGGTATAGAGGCGAACCCTAGCAAGGTGAAAGCGCTACAGGATATGTCGCCTCCCAAAAACCTGAGGGAAGTGCAGCGTCTTACCGGTCGGATAACGGCGTTATCACGATTCATCTCCAAAACGGTCGACCGAAGCCTACCTTTCTTCAAGATCCTACATAAAGCTACCAAGTTTCAGTGGGACAGGAAGTGTGATCGGACGTTTGAAGACTTGAAAGCCTATATGAATTCGTTACCTGTACTGGCTAAGCCAAACATAGGCGAGCCGCTCCGTATATACTTGTCATCAATCGAGCATGCTGTTAGCTCTCGGCACTAGTGAAAGAGGGCGACGAGGAGCAGTCCGTGTATTTTCTGAGCCATATTTTAAAAGACGCTGAGTCCCGCTATACCGGTCTCGAGAAGCTCGCTTTCGTTCTGGTATTGGCCGCACGGAGGCTCCGCCCTTATTTCTTAGCGCATATGATCATCGTCATGACGAACAGCCCGTTGGGGAGAGTGCTCCTGAATCCAGAAGCATCCGGGTGGCTCATTAAGTGGATAACAGAGCTCAGTGAATTTGACATCCAATATCAACCTCGTTCGGCGATTAAGGCGCAGTCCTTGGCGGATTTCGTAATGGAGGCACAGAATCCCGAGCCAGAAGCTTTATGGAGAGTATTTGTAGATGGATCATCCACGCGGCTCGGAAGCGGGATTGGTATCTTGCTACTTTCTCCCCAGGAAGAACGGATGCATCTGTCTGTCCAGTTGGACTATCGAGCAACAAATAATGAAGCAGAGTATGAAGCCCTCATAGCTGGCTTGCAGGCCGCCCGGCATGTGGGGGTCGGCCGAGTAATCCTTTACTCGGATTCTCAGCTTGCCGCCCAACAGCTCTCAGGCACTTTTGAGATAAATAATGCGAGGCTCAAGCTCTACGTGGAAGCCTTCGAAAAGCTTAAATCCAACTTCAGGGAGGTAGTCATACAGAAGATACCCCAAACGGAGAACCAGGCGGCGGACGAATTAGCTAAACTTGCAAGCTCGGAAACACCAGTGGTGATCCAGCAGCGATTGAGCAAGTATCCTTGGTGGCTCATATCGACAAGATGGAGGGTCTCACGTTCCCAGGTGACTGGAGAACGGCCATAGTCGAATTCCTGCGATCGGGAGCCACGCCATCCGATCGGGGCGAGGCCCAGTTGTTAAGAAGAAGAGCCGGTCGGTTCACCCTTATCGGGGATCAGCTCTACAAAAAGGCTTTTTCTCGACCGTTGCTGAAGTGTGTTAGCTCGGAAGACGCAAAATATATACTGGAGGAAGTGCATCAGGGGATTTATGGGGGACACCCGAACGGTCGATCATTGGCGAGGAAGATTCTGCTAGCCGGGTACTTTTGGCCCACCCTACACGAGGATGTCGGGCGGATCGTCGCTGCTTGTTTGTCCTGCCAGAAGTACCACAGCTTCTCCCATCGGCCAGCGGAGGAGATGAAGACATCTGCAGTGTCCTGCTCGTTCGATCAGTGGGGCATGGACATTGTGGGACCTTTCCCCATGACGACCGGGCAGCGAAAGTTCCTACTAGTGACGGTCGACTATTTCTCCAAGTGGGTCGAGGTTGAACCGCTGGCAAAGATAACTGAGCAGATGGTCAAGAAGTTCATCTGGCAACATATAATATGTCGGTTCGACGTCCCTCGTAGGCTCGTGTCTGATAACGGGCGACAGTTCGTCGGTCAGCAGCTCGAAGAGTGGTGTGCGGGGGTATGACATCGAGCAGCATTTCACTTCCGTGGCATATCCCCAGAGCAACGGTCAAGCCGAAGTGGCCAACCGGGAAATCCTTCGAATTCTTCATGTTCGACTTGATCACATCGGGGGAAGTTGGGTAGACGAGCTGTCGGGCGTACTCTAGGCGATCCGAACGACCCCAAAGGAAGGAACGGGTGTTACTCCGTTCCACTTGGTATACGGAGGAGAGGCGGTCGTCCCGATCGAAATGGGCGTAGAGTCCGATCAGGTCCAGAACTACGATGGAGATAATGCCGAGTGGAGATTACTCGAATTAGATCTGGTGGACGAGGCGCGAGCCAAAGCAGTCGTTCGGCTAATGGCGTACCGATAGAGGATGAAGCAGAACTACAACAGGCGAGTAATTCCCAGAGCATTCTAGGCCGGCAACCTGGTGTGGAAAAAGGTGAAACCGATCGGCGATGTAAGCAAGCTGGAGGCTCCCTGGGCAGGGCCTTTCAAAGTCATCGAGAAGCTCCGATCGGGCGCCTACTACCTGGAAGATGGGGACGGATGGCGGCTAGAGCGACCATGGAGCGCAAATCATCTCCAGCTATACCAAGCTGGGTGAAAGGTACGCCAGTGTAATGCATTTCATGTATGTTCCGTTCGTCTGTATCCCTTAGCTGCTGGAGTAAAGATTAGAAAAAAGGCAAAGGATATGAGCCGTATGCGCCGAACGGCTAGAGTCGAAGCGGCGACCATAAATACCCCGCTTGGAAGACCGTCGAGCGGCGACGTTAAACTCTAGAGTCGGACCGGTGACTATAAATACCCCACTCGGAAGACCGTCGAGCGGCGACATCAAACTGTAGAGTAGAGCCGGCGACTATAAACCCCCCGGCCCGAAGACCGTCGAGCGGCGATGTTAAACTCTAGAGTCGGACCGGCGACTATAAACCCCCCGGCCCGAAGACCGTCGAACGGCGACGTTAAACTCTAGGGTCGAAGCAGCGACCATAAATATCCCGCTCGGAAGACCGTCGAGCGGCGACGTTAAACTCTAGGGTCGAAGCGGCGACCATAAATACCTCACTCGGAAGACCGTCGAGCGGCGACGTTAAACTCTAGGGTCGAAGCAGCGACCATAAATACCCCGCTCGGAAGACCGTCGAGCGGCAACGTTAAACTCTAGAGTCGGACCGGCGACTATAAACCCCCCGGTCCGAAGACCGTCGAGCGACGACGTTAAACTCTATAGTCGGACCGGCGACTATAAACCCCCCGGTTCGAAGACTGTCGAGCGGCAACGTTAAACTCTAGGGTCGAAGCGGCGACCATAAATACCCCGCTCGGAAGACCGTCGAGTGGCGGCGTTAAACTCTAGAGTCAGACCGGCGACTATAAACCCCCGGTCCGAAGACCGTCGAGCGGCGACGTTAAACTCTAGAGTCAGATCGGCGACTATAACCCCCCCCCCCCCCCCCGTTTGAAGATCGCACAAAGGCAACATTGAAACGCAACAGCTAACAAGGGACGAGCGGCGATCATTAGAAGTCAGGAGGAAATCAACACAGCCCACTCAGGATACACGATTATCTATGTTAGACCAGAAAGAGTAAACCGGCAAAGCGCGAGAAAACTTTCATAAAACAAAAGGGGAAGTTAAGAAAGCTTTCATAAAACAAAAGGGGAAGTTAAGAAAACTTTCATAAAACAAAAGGGGAAGTTCGCCGACCGAGCGACATAACTACAAAAATACTTCATTCTAGAAAGTCAAAAACATCCTTCGGTACAGTGGTAAGAAGGGCAGCATGCTCGCGGACGGGAATTAGGAAGGACTCCGGAAGATGACCCTTTACCTTCAGATAATCCTCCGTGGCGGTAATAGCCAACTCGAAGGCATGGACGAGCCGATCGCAGACCTTCTGAACGAACTCATCCGAGTGGATGTACTTCTGCCTCAGTATGGCGAACCGGCTTGGCTCAGCCTCCTAATACTCCTTGAGAGCAGAGCGAGAGGCCTCGAGGGCCTCCTGCAGGGTCTTCAGCTCGTCCTTGAGAGCCGCCACCTCGATCGAACGGCCCTTCTTCTCACCGTCCAGCAGATCCGCCAACTCCTTTACCCGCTGTTCCAGGGCGCGGGCCTCCACATTCTTTGCTTCCAGATCGGCCATAGCGTTATTCTTCCGAGTGGTCGCGAGTTCTATCTTGCGGTCATAAGTTTTGACTTGCTTTTCGAGCTGGCCCAGCATGTACGCCTGGTCGGTCGTCTTCTTCCGCTCGGCCTCTAGCAGCTCCTTAGTCTTGGCTAGCTCCTTCTGCAACTCGGCATATGAAGGGTCCTGAGAAGAGGACGGCCAGCCAGAAGTCTTGAGATGCTTCAGCTCATCTTCCAGCGGCGCCAGATGAGCGGCAACCGCTACGTCTTCCACCCAACGCTAACGAAAAAGGAGCTTTTTAAGGTCGAACGGGGAGGCGATGCAAAGAAGATTGGGTGGACAGAAGACTTACGCCGGTGGCATGCCGCATGTGACTATTAGCTAGCAGGCCGTTAGGCATTACGGCAACGCGGGCTCGGGCATCCGCCCATACCTCGGTGAGCGGCCCCCGGATGGCGATCATGTGCTCAGGGGCCGTGGGTCGATCCGACTCCGCCAGGTAATCCTCGGTAGGAAGATGCAGAGTGGCCTTAATGGTGCGGCACCCGCCCGGCGTCGTGTGAGCGGACGCGGAGGGATCAGATGCGGGGGCGGACGACACGGAAAGTATGGCCGAGCGGCGAGGCCTCCGAGACGCCGGAGGTAGGGAGCGGACCGGCTGAGCCGCGATGGGACCTGCCGGCAATTCCAACTGGGAGGGGGTCCGGTCAGAAGAGAGGGCCTCAACAGACGGCACCTGCCCTCTCATATAAGGAACGCCCGCCAGCTCGGACGCTTGTATCGCGGAAGTGGCCGAACGAAGGGGTGCCTCCATCCTGCGTCTCTTCCGGTTGAGGGGGAGATCATCTTCCGATTCGGAATCGTCGGCGGTCGGACCCCTGCTGGTGGTTGCTTCGTCTGTCACCTCCGTAGGGGGCGGTCTGAGCGGCCGACTCCCCAGCATCCACTTCGCTCTCACCTTCATGAGAGCCGACCACAGCGATGTTCAGCTGCTCCATTTCCTTGGCTGTTGCTACCTCAATTGCTGTCGCCTTCTTCCTCAGGATACCGAGCAGGACGGACTCCATCACAATGTTAGCTGTGAAAGAAAAAAAAGAAAATCAGTTAGACGCAAATTACAAACAAAGATGAACTTCTTACCGAAGGTGTTCGGGAGCTTGGTTCGGCTCGAACTCAGGCCGAACATATACATCACCCCTTCTGGTAGAAGCTTATTGATATCGAGCTTGAGGCCGGCCAGCATATTCACGGCCTGGAGATAGTCCGGCCGGGTCTTGTACCTCTTCAGCTCGGGGGAGGTCGGTGGTCCGACCTGCCACTTAGTCAAGAAGGGGAGCTGTCCGGGAAGACGAAGGAAGAAAAAGTATTTCTTCCAATGTTTGTTGGAAGTAGGCATCTTATTGAAGAAGACCAAGCCGATCCGAGACTGGAACAGATAAGTGCCCGGCTCGGATTGCTTGGGGTAATAGAAGTAGTAAAAAACCTCCGGGCAGAGAGGAATATTGTGGATTTTGAATAACACAACAACTTCACACAAAAGGTGGAAGGAATTTGGTACCAGTTGGCCGAGTGGAATACCGAAGAAATTACAAACTTCGACGATAAAGGGATGGAGAGGAAAGCGCAGACCGGCCACAAACTGATCACGGAAAAAACAAACAGTGTCGAGGGACGGTTTGTGCGGCCAGGCGAAAGGCGAGGGCAGAATAAGTTCGAAATCAGAGGGAAGATCAAAAGCGTTAACTAGGCCCTCCGCGTCACGCTGATCGAATCGTGATTCCATGGTGGTATACCACGGGCCGGGGCGAGATCTGAGGGCTGGGAAGAACTAGCCATGGCCGGAATAGTGGAAAAGGTGAAGTCAGAAGAAAAAGCAAGGGACTCAATGGGGAAGATGAACGGAACATTGACCAAGAAGCAAGAACACGGCGAAGAATGCAAAGAAAACACGGGACCCAAGGAGCAAGAGGCAAAGGATCCTTACAGAAAAGAGGACGGTCGAAGAAAGAGGACGAGGAGTTGCCGGAATGCTAGGGAGCAAGTTCGTCGGTGCACTGAGCGCAAGCGGAGGCTTCTGAACGCACGACTGCGAAAGTGCAACAGAGGAGGGCGACGAGGGCTTTATAAAGTTGGGTCCGATCCCCCCGAGTCGTCAGATTCAGGTCACAGGGCCCGAGGCCCATATCTAACCGCTCATTTCAAACCGCCAAAGGTCCCATCGGACGCGACGCCACCACCGTACGATGACGGTAGTGGCGCCACGTGTAATCAGGTCACGGGAGCACATTTAATGAGCCCCATTATGGGGCAGAGACCGCGTGCCTAACCTTAATGGTAAGGATTTGCACGCATTCCAGGAAGATCCTAGGGGCGTCAGCGTTGACCGCCAGCGGTTCGGCAGGGCAGTCATCAGTAGGAGGCCGAACGGCAATACTGGCCTCCATATTTGCCGAGCGGAATGACATTTTCGAAAGTGGGATAACGGCTGTCACTCGGCCCGACTCGCAGTCCAGTCAGTCGGACTTAGCGCCTCCTTCGACTAGACTTGAGGGGGAGGCACGTGATCCGGTGGTAAGGACGGGGGACCCGTCCAGGAGGAGGTCAGTGACACGTAGGAGTCAAAGGTCAAGAGGGTCGACCCTAAGGTCCTGCCGAGCGGAATCTCCGAGGCCGGACGAAAGACAGCTCGACCACAGGTCGGGTTTCCGACACAAGGTAAAGGAGCTTCTGTGTCGAGCGACCAAACCGCCCGGCTGAGTCGCAGGGCAATGCGGCGCAATCTCATCCGAGCACATGACCGGGGGCTTTCCCGCTCGGTCTGATACAATCACATCCCCGCGCGCCAGGAGCGTCGGGTGGCCGGCCCGCCCTGCCCAGGAATAGACGAAAGACAGAAAAGGACAAAAGGGACAGCTGGGGAGATCAGCTTAGAGACAGCTGCCGCCGACAATCTGCATGGTCGGCGGCCAGGTCGTACACAGAATCGTACGATGGAAGTTTCCACTGCTCCGTCAGGGATATGCTCGGACGGTTGCGGAATGGCGTCAGACATGCTTTTTCTGACATCAATGTTTGAGATATGTTTGGGGAAGCGTGCACACCTCGAGGAGCGTGCACGCACCTCCCGGGGTCCTATATAAGGACCCCTAAGCTTCAGCGGAGGTATGCAATAATTCACACTGTAACTATAGTTTTCATGATCTTGCTCTAGCTTTCTTCTCGCCTGACTTGAGCGTCGGAGGGTCGTCGTCGGGAACCCCTTCCCGACCCAACTTTGTTACAGATTCACTGGAGGTTCACCTCATCTCGATGTCTACACAAAGTCTATAGAGAATGTCACGTTCTCAACTTTCATCCACCCATAGTTCAGACAGGATCAAAAAATATTAAAAAGTTTATCAAGCAATAATGAATATGTCACTCACGTTAAAATAAAAGTCCTACAGGGATGCCGTGTTATCTTCGGTGTTAAAAAATTCGGAGGAATAAATAAAAGAATTAATATTTTAAAAGTCAACTTTGGGTGTTTTGGATTTACCGGTCTACATTAATTATAATTATGGATATTCATTCTAATCAAATAAAATTTTTAATAAATAGATATGTATTGTTCACATACGAGCAAAGCCGTCTAGAAATGGAGAATCATTTATTGCTTGTGTGGGAATAATATTCTCTTGTCCAAGGAGGGAGCTTTTGCGTGATTACATTTGTGATAACTATTTGTATAATTTTGTTTCAACGACGTTTTTCGAGGGCGCATTCGTTCTAAAATTCCGAAAAAAAAATGTATTATACGTTTTTTTAGAACAGACGTACCTAATTTTAATACTTCTTCTGTTAATGATTATGCATTAAACGTTTATAGTGTTCTAATTTTCCCGAACTCTACTAAGTGTTTGATCATTTCTCAAAGTTAACAATGCAACGGTGTTGAACCTTTCAAAATTAACGCCATAGTATTTCGATTTCTCAAACCCAGCAATACAATTGTACAGAATTTTGAAAACCAACGCCAAAGAATTATTGAACTTTCAAAATCAGTACTACAGTGTTATGATTTTTTGAATCTAAAAACACAGAAATGTTAAACTTTGCAAAGCAACATCAAAGTAGTGTTACACCTTCAAAACCAACATCACAATGTGAATTCTCGAATCCAGCAACACAGGTATTGAAATTTGAAAACCAACACTAAAGTATTGTAAGACCTTCAAAACCAGCACACAATTGCCACAATTCAACCATAGTATTCTAGTGTCCTTAGGGCAGCGCGATAGTTAAGACATGAGGTGTTGTCATATTAGATTATGGAGTCAAAATTCAACGCATCCGATCAATCCTTCCCCTATGTCTTAGTCACTGCACTAATGAGTAACAGTCTCTCGCAATTTACCTCTTCTGTATTAGTCCAGGGAAGGATTGACGGGAACACTAGGGACGACCGAATCATCCTTTACTAAATTGAACCATAGTGCTCTAGACCTAATCCATGCTATCAGGTTTATGTATTACCTCTGAGTGACACCATGCCCTAAAGCCTCAGCTTCATGACCTTCTTATTTATTCAGAGTCTATTTAAAAAATATATCAACTTGTGCGTCAATTGACATAGAGGCATAAGTTTATATAGAAGGCTTAGAACTAGAGTTACATACCATATCTATACCTCCACCCCCTTTCCCTTCTTCCACTCCATGCTCATCCCAAATCCTCTAGGTTAAATAATGAGTTTTGATCAAGATACAGTATTGATACCCTTAGTCAACTCTGATTTGACCTAATCTATGTCTAGGAGGTTTTTATATTGCTCTTGAGTTTCACCATACCCTAAAGGCTTACTTCATGGCCTTCCTATATGTGCTTAATTTGTTTTTAAAAATTTAGTTTATGTGTCAATTGACACTGTGTCATAACTTATATAAGAGGCTGAAAAGTAGGGTTGCACATTGTCTCTAGATTCTTTACACTCTCATCTTTCATTCTATGTTCAAATTTCACTCAAATACTATAGGTCCATCAATGAATTTTGATCAAAATCTATTAATGCTCTTATCCATCGTTGATTTGACGTAATTCAAGTCTAGTAAATTTTTGCATTGCCCCCAAGTCCAACTATACTATAAAGCCTCAGTTTCATAGCCTTTTTATCTACAGAGAGTTTGTTTATAAAAATTCAGTTTATTAATTGACACAAAACCATAAATTTATATAGGAGGTTCAGAATTAGAATTGTACACCATCTCTACCTTATCTACACTCTCTTCTTCCACTCAATGCTCAAGCTTTAGTATTTCAAATTTTTTAGGTTCATTAATAAGTTTCGATTAAAACTTATAGATGGTTTTATTTAGCATTGATTGGACTCGATGCAAGTCTAGTAGATTTGTTCATTGCCCCTAAGTTCCATCATACCTTAAAGCCTCAACTTCATGACATTTTTATCTGCACAATGTCTATTTTTTAAAATTTCATTTTTTTTTTATCTTTCTTAGTTGGCAATAAGTATCCGACTTATGCCGACTAATCCTGAGAGTGGTCGGCTCAATCCCACGAAAGTTTCCTACTGATAGTGTTGTCAAACATGCCAACCCATGGCAGGGCCTGGCTGACTCACAAAAAACCCATTATATGGAGGGGTGGGGGTGGGCTCACCTGCCATCCTAAAGGGTTGAAAAATCCCCAACTCAATCCAAACCAACTCAACCCAATCCAAGGTGGGTTGTGAGATAGGCGAACACCATTCACGAACCCATAAAAAAAATAAAAAAGGTTAAAATTTTTAAGCTTGGATTGTGAATTAGGTAGGTTAAGCTCACGAGTCTATTGAGTTTTTCACTTTAGATTTTAATTTTAAAAGAAAATTTTCTTTTTCTCAACCCTGGGTCAACACAAGCAAATCACAGACTGACCTGTGCGGGTTGTAGGCCCAAGTGGGTCGGCTCATTTAGACCTACCTTAAAATGAGTTGATAAAATCTCAATCCAACCTGCTTAAATTATTTGGAGAGGTGAGACAATCCGACGAACCCAACCCAAATTGATTACTCTATCCACCGACCATTATGTTAAATGGGGAAGTACTTGTAGTGGATAGAGTTGTCAAACAAGCAACCTGAGATAGGGTAGGCAAACCCATGACGGGTTGGCCATTTGGAGGATTGAGAAATCCCTAACCCAAAGTGTGGTACAGGTTATGTGAGCTAATCCATGAGTTAACTAATATATATATATATATATATATATTAAAAATTTTAAATTTGGATTATGAATTAGATGAGTTGAATCATACCTTAAAAAGAAAGAATACTCCTATCAATTTCTTGTATCTCAGTCAATTTGATTGCAATTCATAGGCATGTTTAGATGTATCGTTTGCACCATAGCACTCTAGATGTTTGTGACAAACTTTGCATGAGCATGCTATCAAATTTCCAACTTGTTTATTATTATAATATATTGGTTTTATAGATATGCTTGGGATAAAAATATTAATGATTATTTTTTAAATTAAATTATACAATATTTTTTATATTAGATGTCATACAATAACATGAAGAAATTGCCTTCAACCCCACTCGCCGTTAAATCTACAAGCGCATTAAATTTTAGAGAATATTTTTTTTTAATCAGTAAGTTAACCCAAACTCATAGCTAGTCAATTCATGTGAGTCAAGGACCCAGATGAGTCGGCCTATCTACCTCTATTTATAAATAGATTGATAAAATTTAATTTAATTTATTTAAATTATTTGACAGAATAAATTGTTGGACGTAATCTAAATTGACTATTCTAGTAACGAGTGACCTATCAATCTAGTATTTTTAGATTAACTATCTATTAAAATAAATTTATTTGTTATTCACGTTAAAATTTAATTCTTATATGCCTATAAATTAGTAAAGAAAATATTAAAATTAGATGCACTCGGTAATAAATAGTAAAGTATGATGCCCTTTGGACAATTTTAAAATTTTGGACGTGTCCTCTTAGAAAATAAAAATAAAATAGTTTTTTATTATAAAAGTAATTTTATTCTATTTAGGCAAAACTGCTATGACTTATCCCAATTTACTTAGTAGGACAAAAACAAAATTTGAGAATTTTTTAAATTTTTATATCCTTAAAAAGGATAGACTGCTTATCCTTATTGCTAGTTATCTTATAAACAAAGGAATAGAAAAATTTAAAAATTCATCCCTGAATATTTTTTAGATATTTTTTTCCATCAAATCGGACGAAAATGAAGTTTTCTTCCTCTTGATCTAAAATCTCTCCCAATGGTCACTTTGTTCCTGTTGTAAATAGTTTAAACTCGAATGTAACTAGAGTTTCAAATTTGTAATGTACAAAAATTGAAGCTGTGGAAGGTCCACTCGAGGAGGAGTTACGAGGAAGGTGCGAGCAACACATGATGGTCAAAGGGAGGAGCTTGAAAAAGTTGTTGACCCTAGGTTGACCATCTGATCTTCTCATTGGCTTGAGAAGATTGTAGTAGGGTTATGACTAATCACAATTTAATTAATTGCTTGTGTGTGTATGTGATGCATGCTAGAGTAGAGTAATTAATTAGTGCCTTAACGATTAGATTAGATCTAAATCGCGTATATGATGTACCACGATTAGATTAGATCTAAATCGCGTATATGATACATATTAACGATTAGATTAAATCTAAATCATGTCAACTCAAAATGTCTACCATGCCGTGATACCCATCACTACCTCGATCACATGTTGTTGTTGAATCTGTCAAAGCAGAGCAACGCATATTATCTTGGTAGGGTGCGGAGGGATAATCTTGATCCCGCCTATCAACGCATGGGTGACGACAAACTCAATTAGATTGAGTATAACTAGTTAAATCGAATTTAACTGTAGGCATTATCCAATAGTTGGAAGATAGGACAAAAACACATTTATATTAAATCTTGGGTGATTTAGCCAAAGCTAACTCAAGTTTTAATATACATGCGGATCTTGATCCTATAAACAAGAGTTGCATAGAGATGTAATTGGTAATTAGTTACCTACCAATCATACTAAGTCTTGGGCGATTTAGCCAAAGCTAACTCAAGGCGTAGTATGATGTGGATCTTGTCCCACAAAATTATAGCTAGTTGATTAGAATCAAGTAAGTGTGGTTTGACCACATCCTTGACTTGATTTTACAAAAGTTCTATAATTCAGTGGGAGCATCATTTAATTAAAGGCCTAATTAAATGATAATTGGAATATGATATTTATTTTCTGTATTTTTTTTGTTGTAGATTGTCATGTCGTCAAGCACGAACTCCTTCTCCCTGCGTTCTGTCCTCGATAAGGACAAGCTCAATGGAGCTAACTTCCTGGACTGGTACAGGAATATGAGAATAGTTCTCACACAGGAACGAAAACTGTACGTCCTGCAGCAGTCCATTCCTGAGGCACCTCCTGCCACTGCCACGCGAGCTGACCGAGATGCTTACAAGAAGCATCAAGATGACGCATTATATGTGTCCTGTCTCATGCTCGCGACCATGAACTCTAAGCTTCAGAAGCAACACGAGTTGATGGGTGCTTATGATATGGTTGAACATCTTCGTCAACTATATCAAGGATAAGCAAGGCACGAGAGATTCGAGATCTCTAAGGCACTGTTTCAATACAAGATGCAAGACGGGACTCCCGTAGGTCCATATGTACTCAAGATGATTGGGTACATAGAAAACCTATAAAGGTTGGGATTTCCCCTTGGCCAAGAGCTGGCCACTGACTTGATCTTGCAGTCCTTGCCAGAGAGCTACAGTCAATTTGTCATGAATTACAACATGAACAAAATTGACAAGCCACTGCCTGAGCTGCTTAGCATGTTGAGAACTGCTGAGCTAAATCTTAAGAAGGTTAAGCCTAACTCCATTCTGATGGTGCAAAGGCACAAAGGCAAGGGCAAGCCTAAAAGCAAGGGAAAGTCCCAAGCCAAGGGCAAAGGCAAGGCATTGAAACCCAAAGGAGGAGTTACCAAGGATGCTACTTGCTTCTACTGCGGTCAAAACGGACACTGGAGGAGGAACTGCAAAGTGTACCTGGAAGATCTTAAAAAGAAGAGAAGTGAAACTTCCACTTCAAGTATATATGTTATATAAGTCAATGTATCTATTTCTTCATCATGGGTATTAGATACCGGATGTGCTTTTCACATTTCTACTAATGTGTAGACGCTCAAAAATAGCAGAGCATTGACGAAGGGGGAGGTGGACCTACGCGTAGGCAATGGAGCACGGGTTGCTGCTGTTGCTGTAGGGACTTATTCTCTATCTCTGCCCTCTGGGCTTGTACTAGAATTAGATGATTGTTGTTATGTGTCTGCTCTTACTAAGAACATTATATCAGTTTCTTGTTTGGACAAGAAAGCCTTTCATTTATAATAAAGAACAAATGTTGTTCAGTTTATTTAAATGATATGTTCTATTGTAGTGCACCTCTGATTAACGGACTCTATATTCTAGACTTAGAGAACCCCATCTATAACATAAATACCAAAAGGTTCAAATCAAATAAAATGAACCAAACCTATCTCTAGCACTGTCGCTTAGGTCATATAAATGACAAACGCTTATCCCAGCTCCATAAAGATGATTTGCTGGACTCATTTGATTTTGAATCATATGAGACATGTGAGTCATGCCTACTGGGCAAGATGACCAAGACTCCCTTTAGTGGACACAGCGAGAGAGCGACTGACTTGTTAGGACTTATACATAGTGATGTATGTGGACCTTTCAATGTCGCTGCTAGAGGTGGTTATAGGTACTTCATTACATTTACTGATGACTTCAGTAGATATGGTTATGTGTATCAGATGACACATAAGTCTGAATCCTTTGAAAAGTTCAAAGAATTCAAGAATGAAGTACAAAACTAGCTTGACAAAAGTATTAAGATACTTCGATCAGATCGAGGTGGTGAATACCTTAGCCATGAGTTTCGTGACTATCTAGCTGAGTGTGGGATTCTATCCCAACTATCTCCTCCTGGAACACCAGAGTGGAATGGTGTATCCGAAAGGAGGAATCGTACCCTATTAGATATGGTACGATCTATGATGAGTCACACAGATCTTCCTATGTCTCTTTGGGGCTATGCTCTAGACACAGAGCTTCATACTCAACCGAATTCCATCCAAGGCTGTGATAAAGACACCATATAGGATATGGACTGGGAAAGATGCTCATGTGTCTTTTATGAGGATTTGGGGTTGTGAGGCTTATGTTCGACGTCAAGTCTCAGACAAACTGGGACCCAAATCTGATAGGTGTTATTTTATTGGATATCCCAAGGAAACTAAGGGATATTACTTCTACATTCCCAGTCAACACAAAGTAGTTATGGGATTTTGTTTCTAGAAAAACTAGTGGGAATACGTTCGATCTTGAAGAAGTTCAAGATATTGACCATAGCACTGAAGCCTCGATGGAAGTTGAACTAGAACCACAAAGTGTTGTGGATGATGTTATTCCACAAGGAGTTGAGGAACAACAACCAGTTCAAGTAGACCTAACTCTTCGCAGGTCTGATAGGGTACGTCGTCAGTCTGAGAGATATTCATTTCTCTTGTCTGGCCATGATGACGTTGTGCTCATTGAGGATGAGCCTACCTCTTATCAGGAAGCTGTGATGAGACCAAATTCTGAGTCATGGCTAGAAGCCATGAGATCCGAAATGGAATCCATGTACACCAATCAAGTATGGACTTTGGTTGATCCACCTGAAGAGGTGAAACCCATTGGGTGTAAGTGGGTCTTTAAGAAAAAGACTGACATGGATGGACTTATATATAAGGGTTGTCTAGTAGCTAAAGGTTTCAAGCAAATTCATGGTATTGACTATGATGAAACTTTTTCTCCAGTAACGATGTTTAAGTCCATTCGGATCATGCTTGCTATTGCAGCGTACCATGATTATGAGATATGGCAGATGGATGTCAAAATCGCGTTTCTGAATGAAAACCTGCTCGAGGATGTGTACATGACACAACCTGAGCCTTTTGTAGATCCACAGCATACTGGCAGAGTATGCAAGCTGCATAGGTCCATTTATGGACTAAAGCAAGCTTCTCGGAGCTGAAATCTTTGATTCGATGATGCAATCAAACAGTTTGGTTTCATCAAGAATGAAGATGAACCTTGTGTCTACAAGAAAGTTGTAGGGAGCACAGTTGTCTTCCTTGTATTGTATGTGGATGACATACTACTCATTGGGAACGACATCCCTTTGCTGCAGTCTGTAAAGACTTGGCTAGGGACTTGTTTTCAATGAAGGACTTAGGTGAAGCATCCCGCATTCTAGGCAAAAAGATCTATAGAGATAGATCTAGGAAATTGCTTGGCCTAAGTCAGAGTACATATATTGACAAGGTATTACTACGGTTTGCCATGCAGAACTCCAAGAAGGGATTTCTGCCGATGTCACATGGTGTGAGTCTTTCGAAGACTCAAGGTCCCTCTTCTAGAGAGGAGAGAGACCACATGGATCAGATCCCTTATGCTTCAGCCATAGGATCTATCATGTACGCCATGCTATATACTCGTCCTGATGTCTCGTATGCTTTGAGCATGACGAGCAGATACCAGTCAGATCCGGGTGAAAGTCACTGGATAGCGGTCAAGAATATTCTTAAGTACTTGAGAAGGACTAAAGAATATTTCTTGATATATGGAGGCGATGACGAGCTAGCTGTAAAGGGTTATAGTGATGCTAGCTTCCAAACTGACCAGGATGATTATCGATCGCAGTCTGGGTTCGTGTTTTATATAAATGGTGGTGATGTGAGCTGGAAGAGTTCGAAGCAGGACACAGTCGCTGATTCTACAACAGAGGCCGAGTATATTGCTGCATCAGAAGCAACAAAGGAGGTAGTTTGGATCTGTAAATTCATTATTGAGCTTGGGGTGGTTCCTAGCATAGCCGATCTGATAGAGCTCTATTGTGACAACAATGGAGCAATTGCACAGGCTAAGTAACCTCGCTCACACCAGCGGACCAAACACATACTACGGCGCTTCCATCTCATTCGAAAGATCATCAATAGAGGAGATGTGAAGATTTGCAGAGTACCCACAGAGGCTAACATTGCTGATCCCTTGACCAAGGCTTTGGCACAGACAAAACATAATGGCCACACTATGGGCCTTAGAGCCTACACTGATTGGCATTAGTGCTAGTGGGAGATTGTTAGTTAGAGCCCTAGAGCCAATCATATGATGATTATTGTATAGACTCATTATATCATATTCCTATATATATAAAGACTTTTATTTTGGTTATTATACTTACTTGTATTGGTGATGAATAACTAAGTATAATAGCGTCCTTGAGTAGAAGGTTCTTACCTATATCAATCGATTGGTTGAATCGATAGTGAGATGATATAGAGAACGCTACTCTTAATCATTCCTAGTCAAGTGTTAACATTCAGGGACAATGTTAATGCGATGAGACTAGCATGTAGGTCAACTCGATGACTTGATCTCACAAGTCATGTATATAGATATATCAAGTTGACACATGGGTATGCATTGGAGAATGTATACTGAATGACCCGTCATGAGAAAATATTATGGATCATTATATGAGTGTCATATACTTTCTCATGTGGCTATTAGTATGACTACTAGTCTTTGGACCTGAAGTCGTCATGGTTCCCTACATAAGGAGTTGCATACTTTGCCTTCGTCATACGTCACCCGTAATTGGGTGGACTATAAAGGCGATTACTGAGTATATAACAAATTATGCGGAGGGATGTGAGTGATGTAGATGAGATCTATCCCTCCTATATGACGGGAGTGACATCATTATTCTTGATAGAGTGAGACCACTAAGTACATATGTGGTCATGCCCAAATGAGTCAATATGAGATATTGAGCTCATTTGATTAGAGTGAGTCTACTTGGAGTTCAAGATTTAGATTGATTAGAGGATTGCATGGTCTATGCCTCACATTGATCAATCTAGATGTCAATGATAGAAGGACATTATCATATATTGTGAAAAGTCACAATTAGTAGTCACAAGGTGATGTTGTATCTCAACATTCTTGTAACTTGGGTAGTAATGATGTGTTATTAGATACCACTCATTACTTATGCTTCTAAATGAGTTTAGGAGCATTGCCAACGTTACAAGAACCTATAGGGTCACACACAAAGGACAATTAGATGGAGATTCGGTTCATATGATGAACCAAGAGAATTAGGTTCATGTGATGAATCGAATTAGATTAAGAGTAATCCAAATTAGATTAATTGAGTTAGACTTGAGTTAGACTCAAGTGAGGCTAGACTTGAGTTAGACTCAAGTGAGGCTTAATGATGATATTCATTGAATTTTGAATTCAATGATAAATGGAATTCAATTTGAATTTTAGATTCAAATTTCGAATGAGTTTCAAAATGGTCATTTAATGAAGAATGAATATTCATTAAATATTCATTAAGGCTCATTAATGGTGTTAATAAGCATTAAGTATTTTCATTAGATGAAAATACTTAAGCTATTTTTTACTCTTATTTTCATAATCGATCATTATTATTCCTCTTTGCTTCTTCTTCTCTCCCTCTCCTCATCCTTGGCCGAACCCCTCAAAGAGTGCTAGCACACTCTAAGGTTTCCTCTCCATCTAATCGTTCGTGTGGATACACATACAGGGGTGTTCACTTGAAATCCTTGAGATCCGGCATCTTCTTGGACGAACGGGATAAGCGAAGGGCTTCACATCAAAGGTATAAATTCCTAAACATGTAGATCTAAAGTAGATCTAGGATTAGAAAACACGTACATGAAAAATTTAATATTTGCACGGATCCGGTGGCATGAGATTTCGGGGTTTCTGTAATACAAAAAGTGATTTTTGCGGCCCGAAAGACCCTACAGCATAAAAGTAAATTACACTCTTTTAATCAAAATTATTATACATAAAAATATTATTATATTAAAATATTTTTAAAAATCAATTAAAATTATTTTTGGTTAAATTAAATTTACTTCAATAATTTCATACTAATTTTGATAAAATTATCATTTTTTTAATAAAAAACTTTTATAATGCCCAAACTCCCAAAAATAATTTGAGTCAAATTGGTTAATTAAAACTACTATATTTCATAGTAATTTTTAACAAAACCTCTACAATAAGAATATTTTAAATGAAAAATATAATAAAATACTTTATTTTTTTCCAAATTGGATAAAAAATGCCCCTTTTATTTTGATCCAAAATTAAATGTAAGTCTTCTTCACACGTAGCCCAGGAAGGGACCATCTTATCAGCGATACTTTAATCTATTGTGGTACAAATAACTGCAGCTGCATGTTGCCATACAATTGGGGCGATAAAATGGTCCCCTTTCACGTGGGAGTCGAACCAACAGATTTTTTACATAAGAATAAATGTACACATACGATCGATTCGAGCTTTGTTAACAAAACAAAAAAAGTCTGCCACATTTAACTATGTTAAGTGTAGCAGACAGTCATACGCAATAATTTAAGGATTGCATTCCAATTTTGACAAGTTAATGAATATATATTTTTTTTCAATGGACCATTGATAAGAATACTCGGACGGACGGATTCATTGTGACATCTTGATTTATTTTGATGACGGAGAACTTTTGTAAAACCGGAATGATAACTCCCAAAATTAATGTCAGCCATATTCATTACAATCATTAATTACATGCCTGAGAAATAATCAAGCCAAGCCATTATACTAAGTGGGAACTCGAAGGCTTCAACCACGTATGTGCAATAGAACAAGCCATTGAGGCGACTGTTCTGATCCATTGAGATTTGCTAAATATCCATCCACCGTTGCAGTTTAAAAATGGAGAAGAAATTGGCGACATGGGCCACCTCGATCAACACCAACCCATCACTGCTTCAGGTTATCCTGATGCATTCACTTTCGTGGAACAGAGTTTTACTAAAAGTGCTCCGTTTTAGATTCCAAATCAATAAAAGCTAAGGCAACTCGTTGGAATTGATCCCACTTGAATTGGACAGATCGATGCATCTAAGAATCATCAAACACGAGGATATATATGATGACTTCCGACTTCCGTAGTTCTAAATCTGATGAGAATCTCTTTTATTTTATTTTTTTTGGTTCTCGACACGTATTTTAAAACATTTTGTTATTATTGTTTAGTTTATATTAGATGTCAATTCTATATATATATATATATATATATATATATATATATATGCGCTAAAACGATTGGGGGATGAAACCGAATGATTGTGAGGAAACGTGAAGCCCAAATTCACGCGTGTACTCTACAATGAATTGACTTTTGCTCCTCCTCCTCCTCCTCCTCCTCCATTCTAGCTCCCTGTTTCGATTCCGACCATGTCGCCGGCTTCTGAGTCCTACGACCATGTCGTCTTGATTCCCTACCCAAACCAAAGCCACATCAACGCCATGCTTCAGTTCGCCAAGCGCCTCGCCGCCCACGGCCTCGCCGCCACCCTCACTCCAACCCGCTTCCTTCTCGCCACCACCAGGATACCCTCCCCAGGCCCCGTCCGCCTCGCCCCCATCTCCGACGGCCACGACGCAGGCGGCTCCGCCGAGGCCGCCTCCGTCCACGCGTACCTTGATTCCTTCGAGCGCGCCGGCTCACGCAGCCTCGACGATCTGCTACTCGAAGCCGCCGGCCCCAGCCCCGTCCGACTCCTCATCTTCGACTCCTTCCTGCCGTGGGCCGGCGACGTCGGAAGAAGGCACGGAATCCCCACCGCCGCCTTCTTTACGCAGTGCGCCGCCGTGAACCTGGTGTACTTCCACGTGAGGGCGGGGATGGTGGAGGTACCGGTGCGGGAGGCGGTAGAACTTCCGGCGCTGCCTCGTCTGGAGCTGAGAGACCTGCCTTCGTTCCTGCCGGAGGGGATCAGCATCTTCCCGGAGTTCTTGGACCTGGTCCTGAACCAGTTCAGAGACTTAGAGAAGGTGGACGAGGTGCTCGTCAACACCGTCTATGAATGGGAGCCTCAGGTGACTTGATCACAAATTAATTAATTAATTAATTTCTTAATAATCTCAGCCTCTCCACCTTAATGTTCTGCTTCCCCACAAGGGCAGTGAGACAGTCTGGAAATTTCATTACTTTTAAAAGGCTTTATTTTTAAAATAACAACAGCAGTCAGCAACAGTAAGATAATTAAATAATACGATAAAGCGAAATCTTCTATAATAAGACAATATTTATACTATTTAGGGAAATGAAATTCTTCTAAAAGGTAAAATTCCTTTAGACCACTGCGTGAGCGTTCCCTTCGGAATGCAATTTTAGTATTAAAGAGAATAATGTTATAAAAAAAACTCAAATGAAAGATTTTATTCTGGGTGCTGTCCATTGGGTTTCCATTTATGTGCGTATAAGCCGAATGGATAAGACGGCTGACATTGTGCTCTGTTCCGATTATGACAAGAGGCCGGCCCTTGTCCGTAATCGATGCGCATCAAACGCTGACTTCTTGTCGTCTAGCGCTGCGCATGATGTTTATCCCTTCCCTGCCCTGCCTTTTCAGCCTTCAAAAATGCTTTAACAAATTACCCTGCGATCTTCCTCCTCGCATCGCTGCAACAAATTACCCTGATTTGTCTTTGTTGTTGATTTGTGCTGAAATGTGATTGTGGAATGTTTGTGAGCAGCAAATAGATTGGTTGAGGAGTGCTTATCCAGTCAAGACCGTAGGTCCGACGATACCGTACGCGTACCTGGACAACCGAATCCCCTCCGGCGCAAACAACGGCTTTCACCACCTCTCGGCGGAAGGGTCCCCGTGCGTGGCCTGGCTCGACGTCCGCCCGGCCGCCTCCGTCGTCTACGTGTCCTTCGGCAGCACCGCCGCGCCGAGCCCCCAGCAGATGCTCGAGGTCGCCTTCGGCCTCGCCGATGCCGGTAAGCACTTTCTGTGGGCAGTCCGGTCGTCCGAAGCCGACATGATTCCGCCGGGGTTCGCGGAGGAGCACGGCGGATCCGGCAGGGGTCTGGTTGTCGACTGGAGCCCGCAGCTGGAGGTGCTGGCGCACGATGCGGTGGGGTGCTTCGTGACGCACTGCGGCTGGAACTCGACGTTGGAAGGGATGAGCCTCGGCGTGCCGATGGTGGCGGTGCCGCAGTGGACCGACCAGCCGACGGTGGCCAAGTACGTGGAGGACGTGTGGGGGGTCGGGGTGAGGGCGAAGCGGGATGAGGAGGCCCGGTTGGTGAGGAGGGAGGAGGTCGTGAGGTGCGTGAGGGAGGTGATGGAGGGAAGCCGGAGCGACGAGATCAGGCGGAACGCTGCCAAGTGGAGGGAGGCGGCCAAGGCAGCCGTCGGCGATGGGAACGGAAGCTCCGGTAAGAGCACTGTCGAACTCATCAATAAGTATTGCTCCAAAGCAGAGTAAGATTTTCATCTACGTCCATGAAGTTGTCGATTAAAGTGTTGTAATTCAATTGCTCTAGGATTTGAATATCACAATTCTTGTAAGTTTTGGTGTTATTTGATCAGCTTTAAAGAGAGTGCGGGTTTATTTATGCCATTTGGGGGAATATAGTGAATACAGTTGAATGATGGACTCTGTATAGATTTATTGTTGATACGGTGTACAGTGGGTGGCCAGGTGATCGGGCGGTTAAAAGTGGAGGAGATGACACTAAAGTTAGGAAGTACATGTTCGAACTATTTTCTCTGAACTTGGCTCCCTCCGGCGGAAAAATTCCTGAAATTTACTAATTATTTAAAATGTGGAGCACATTTATTTATTTATTTATTTTAAAGAAGTTATCTTTATGCGCGTTTCGGAATTGCAAAATGTGAAACTGGTAAATGCGAAACTTATTTACAAATGCAAAACTAGATGAAAATGTCAAACGTTCTAGACATGACAAAAAAGCAAAGATTTTTTTTACCGCTTTCGCATTTCTTAAATGCGAAAGCTGTAGTTTCACCTTTAAGAAATGTGAATTTTATTAATTTTATTATTTATATAATTGTCATAAATACTGAGAGACAATATTTGGCATTTATATTGTGGTAATTATAAAATATGAAATCACCTTGGATAAAAAAAATAAAATAAAAAATAAGGAATTTCTAAACAAACGTAGAAGCTGTTCTTGAATATTTTCTAAAAAATCCCACATATGAATACTCTATCCTAACCATGGATCCATGAAACAATCACGCCCGGTAATTATGGTAGATTCTACTGGTTCAGTTCTAATATTATTTCACGAAACGGTCATGATGCATATATATTAAAAAAATAATAATAATCATTATATAATTATTATACAATAATAACATAGAAAAATATATTTAAAATTTTGAATTAATGATTTTTTTATAATTTATATTTACAGTATTGGTAATTTAAAAATTATGAAAATAATCTATATTAAATATTTAATAATAAGTATTTAAGCATATGCCTAAAATACTAAACAACATTATAAAAAGAATAAATAATAAATTATATATATAGGATGGTAATAATTAAAACTATTTAAAATTTAATTTAATTAAAATTTATTTTAGAAAATAATAATAATATAATTAATATTTAATAATAAAATAATTTTATATGATTATATAGATTTTTTTAAAGATTTTAAATGAATTTTTATTATATTATATTTTAAAATAATTATATTTTTAGAAAATGAATTTTATTTATTAAAATCTAAGTTCTAAGTTCTCTAACCTCTCATGCACACACCTAATAAACCCTAAACCGTCGTCACCGTCGCCTTCTTCTCACGATCTCGTGCTCGCCCGCCCCATGAGCAGTCTAATCAGGCCACGCAAGAGCACCTAAATCCTAAACCGTCATCGCCGCCTCCTCCTCCTTCTTCTTCTTCTTCTTCTTCTCGTGGTGCCCACCCACCCCATGAGCTGTTTGATCAAGCCACACCAGAGAGCGCCTAAACCCTAAATCGTCGCTGCTGCCTTCTTCTTCTTCTCGCGATCTCGTGGTCGTCCACCCCATGAGCTATCCAATCAGGCCACGCCGGAGCACCTCATTGCGAAGGATTAGAAGGCAAGTTTGACTCATTGCGAAGGATTAGAAAGCAAGGTCTAACTGTGAATATAAAAACTCGATTCTCGTCAAATTCACCGGCATTGAATTGTACTCTAGCTTAATGACAGTGAGTTTTATGGCTTAAAAAATCTTCCCTTTTTTTTTAAATAATAGTTCATAACATAATATATTGATGTATTGACTATACCATGCAATTAGGGTTGTTTGGCTTATTAGTATGGCTTTAGAACGTCCAATTCCTATGAGCTTGTTTTTGGGAGCTAAGATTGAATATGAGAATGATTCAATTAAGCATGACCATTCTATCTCCAACGCTACCATAGTGATTAAACATAAATTGAGTTACGACGAGTTGATAGATGAGATTTGTCAACAAGTTGGTGTGGATAGAAAACATTTTAAGCTGAATATCATCTTAGATTATGAACAAAATGGGAAATCCATATTGGAATCCCAAGATTATTTTTGGTGTGATCAACCAAGTTAGGTTATATCCTGTTATATTTTGATCCTTGTGTCTAAGTGTGCAGGAGCTTAGGAGCACAGAAAGTTGAGCGGAAGACGCAGCTAGCAAGAATGATGGCATGGGAGAGAGTTGATGGACTCGGTGCATCCGAGGGATGAGATGCTGCAGAAGAGTACACTGGTGAATGAGAAGGACGTGTGTGGCGATCCGAGGGACGAGAAGCCGAGGAGGAAGACTGCTCGAGGAGAAGGCCAAAATTAGATTCGGGTGAGCCTTATTTCGGTTAGCTGAAATCACCCAAGTGGAAGAGCGAGAGGAAGAGAAAAATAAGATGAAGCCTTCTGCTGGAAGGTGCCTTCACTGTGCATGGAAGGCGCCTTCCTTATGCATGGAAGGAGAAGGCGCCTTCCATGGTTATGGAAGGCGCCTTTAACCAGGTTGGTTCGAGCCGTTGCAGTGGATAAAACTTTATCCACCAGCACCTCGCTGGAGGCGCCTTCCAACCCTATGGAAGGTGCCATCAGCCTGCGGATAAATTTTTCCATGGGCTATAAAAAAACCCCTGGACCTAGGAAAGATGTAACAACTTGAGTATTCATTTCCTAGCAGTAGTATGAGCTGTTAACAAGTGTAAGAGGCTTCTCCACCTTCACCGAAGGAGATTCTTAGTGAGCTTTCATCTGTCTTGGATTAACAACCACCCCGGTTGTAACCAAGTAAATTCTGAGTCTCTTTCTTTTAGTTTTGTATTGTTTATTTTTATGTTATTGCTGCTAATCTAAGTTGAAGGATGAGAAAAGTGTTCTATTTTAGTGTTTCAGGCAACTCAACCCTCTCCAGCTGGCCTACCCGGACCAACAATCCATATCCACTCTTATTACGAATGATAAGTCATTATGAATTATATTCTATTTACAGTTACAATTTTTTAGGCTGACATCTATGTTGAGATGGAAGAAATTCCATGAAGTTCGATCCAACAAGAAGCATTATTGCCAACTGAACACATGAGCATGATTGCGCTTCTTAATAACTTTATGGGATCAATGTCTCATGTTGGATCTTTTAATGGATATGTTGAACTGAATTCAGATAGTGTAGGTGAAGACACCAATATGAGTCCTCCATTACGATCTCAAGATTTTGTTGAGCTTCCTCATGTAGAATATCTAATGTATGATACCATGATTCCTTTTCCATTGCCACTGGAGGTGCAGTTAGATGATGAGGCATGGAGCAGTGAATATTTTCATTCTCAATATTCTTCTGAAGATGGTGGGGACATTTTCAGCATTCTTATGGATGCTGACTCTCCTGATAATAGTGATTGTGATACTCATCTTAATCGTGGTGAGATTCCATCATATAATGAAAGGGTGATGCACGTCATGAATGTTATAGGGGAGGAAAATAGTGATGACAACGTAGATCGAGAAGATAATGTTCATATTGATATTTGGAGTGAATCAGAAAAATCAAATTCAGCTAGGAATGCTATTTGACAGCAAGTCTCAACTGTAGAAAGTCGTGACATTATGGTCTATCAGTCAAAATCGGGAGTTTAAGGTAGTTGAAAGTAGAATCTGTTAGTTAGAGCCCTAGAGCCAATCATTTGATGATTGTATGGACTCATGTATATCATATTCTTGTATATTAATAAAGGTATTTGTTTGGTTATTATACTTATTTGTATTAGTGCCAAATAGACTAAGTATAATAGCGTCCTTGAGTAGAAGGTTCATACCTATATCAATCGATTAGTTGAATCGATAGTGAGATGATATAGGGAACACTACTCTAAATCATTCCTAGTCGAGTATTAACATTCAAGGATAATGTTAATACAATAAGACTAGCATGTAGGTCAGCTCGATGACTTGATCTCACAAGTCATGGATATAGAGATATCAAGCTGACACATGGGTATGCATTAGAGAATGTATACTGAATGACCCGCCATGAGAAAGTATCATGGATCGTTATATGAGTGTCATATACTTTCTCATGTGGCTATTAGTATGACTATTAGTCCTTAGACCTGAAGTCACCATGGATCCCTACATAAGGAGTTATGTACTTTAGTTTTGTCAAACGTCACCCGTAACTGGGTGGACTATAAAGGCGATTACTGGGTATGTAACGAATTATGCAGAGGGATGTGAGTGATGTAGATGGGATCTATCCCTCCTATATGACGGGAGAGACATCGATATTCTTGATAGAGTGAGACCACGAAGTGTATGGCCATACCCAAATGAGTCAATATGAGATATTGAGCTCATTTGATTGAGTGAGTCTACTCGGAGTTCAAGATTTAGATTGGTCAGAGGATGACACGGTCTATGCCTCACATTGATCAATCTAGATGTCTAGGATAGAAGGACACTTGTCACATATTGTGAGGAGTCACAATTAGTAGTCACAAGGTGATGTTGGATCTCAACATTTCTTGTAACTTGGGTAGCAATGATGTATTGCTAGATGCCGCTCATTGCTTATGTTTTTAAAGGAGTTTATAACATTACCAACGTTACAAGAACCTATTGGGTCACACACAAAGAACATGTGCATGGAGATTAAGTTCATATGATGAACAAATAGGATTAGATTCATATGATGAATCAAAGATTGGATTCAAATTAGACTTATTGAGTTAGACTCAATTAGATTCAATTGTTGAATGAGTCTAATTTAAATTTGATTCATGAGTCAATTTATTTAATGAATTGAGATTCATTAAATTAAAATTGACTTGAATCAAAGCTTGGATTTAACTCAACTAGGAAGAGCATTGGTCAAGTTTGACTTGACCAAATAGAGGTTGACACATCAAGTTTTGACTTGATGAATTGACACATCATGAGGATGACTCATCCTACATGGCATGCCACATCATCCCCTTATATAATGGTGTGCCACCTCATGGAGGTTACACACCATTAATCCTCTTAATGTGGCCGACCACATTAATGTGGGGGTTACACATGTGGTGGCCGACCACACGGCCACACTAAGTGAGGAGAGGGTTTCATTTGGTGGCAATTGAATGGTGTTCAATGCTTCTTCTTCCTTGGGTGCTTCTCCCTCTCTCTAGCTTGATGATGGTCGTGGCTTCATGATGGAGAAGAAGTGAGAGTTGATTCCAAGCAACTAGGTTGTGTGAAGGTCACAAAAGGAGAGTACCTAGAGGAGTGTGTGAGTTCCTTTTTCGCTTCTCTCCTTTCTCACCTTTTAGATCCAATCCGAGAGCCCTAGAAAGTGCTAGCACACTTATGGGTTCTCCTCTCCATCTTTGAGTGGTAGAAGACCACTCCTTGTTCATGTGGATACCGCTAGAGGACCGTTCGCTTGACGGTCTCGAGATCCGGCTACCTTTGGACGTTGCGGGATTACGAAGGGCACGCATCAAGGGTAAATGTTTTTCCCTCGTAGATCTAAGATTCGATCGTGTTTTAAACTCGTACTCGTATTTTTCGAAAGTTTTACCTTGCACGAGATCCGTGGCTTGGGTGATTCGGGGTTTCCGCGACGCGAAAAGCGATTTTCGCGGCCCGAAAAACCCAACAGTGGTATCAGAGCCACGTGCAAAGCTTGTACGAGTTTGTTTTTATTTTTATGAAAAATAAAACCCTTCTGTGATTTTCTGTAAAAATTAGTTTTTTTATGATTTTATGGGTAATTTTCCCGTAGAAGCGAAGCACAAGTGTCTCGGCACTTGTAGGCTTCGGCTACCGGAAAGATCTTTCAAAACCGGTTTCGTTTCGCCCCAAATCCGTTTGGGACAGCAGGCTTGGGTGCCATTAGATCGCAAAGGAGCAACTCACGATGGTTAGATCGTGGGTAGGGGTACTGCCCCTAACCCCGCAAGGGGATTTGCTCCGCGATCGCACCCGAAGTCGCTTAAAACGAACCCGCCGGGAAGATTTTTCCGAAACGGCAATGTCTCGGCCCAAATCGTTTTGGGACAGTGGGTTTAGGCGTTGTTGGATCGCAAACGAACCCTCACGATGGTTAGATCGCGGGTAGGGGCGCTGCCCCTGGGCCCCGCAAGGGGATCCGTTCCGCGATTGCGCCCGAAACCGCCGGGAAATTTTACTCGTAAAATTGTAAAAATTATTTTAAAAATTATAGAAAATTATGAAAATATATAATTTTGAATTATATATTAATTTTGTGATAGTCATGGCCCAAAAACCCAATATGATTGGATTGTGTTGTAATTCATAATACGGCCTGCGTGCCGTTATGTGTTTGCGCGTGTTGTATGTTTTCATTTTTCCGTGACCTGTGCGTCGTGCCTTTCTCTTATATTCTTGTTGTAAATTAGATTTAGACTCGAATGTAACTCGAGTTTCAAATTGTAATGTACAAATTGGAGCGGTGGAGGGTCCACACGAGACGGAGTTCCGAGGCGGGCACGAGCAACACAAGGTGGTCAAAGGGAGGAGCTTGGAGAAGCTGTTGACCCTAGGTTGACCAATCGATCTTCTCATTGGCTTGAGAAGATCGTAGTAGGGTCATGACTAAATCACAAATAAATTAATTAATTGCTTGTGTATGTGATGAATGTTTAATAAGTAATTAATTAATTAGTGCCTTACGATTAGATTAGATCTAAGTCGTGCACATGATGCACCCTTGCGATTAGATTAGATCTAAGTGTGCACAAGATGCATCCTTTGTAACGACCCAATTTTCCCTATACAAGTTCTAAAAGTCCATAAAAATATTTGAAAATACTTTTAAAATATTCTAGAGATTTTTAGGAATTTTTAGAGTATTTTTACGTAATTTTTGGAGGTCGTTTGGTAGGGTTACAAAAAGAAAAGAAGTTGTGACAAAAATCGTTGAAGGTGAGACTCGAACCCAAGACCTCCGGCCGAATCCGACCTAATCGGACGCAGCCAACCAACTGGGCTACGCGTGGTTTGTTAATAAGTATGAAGCGGATATATATGAGTCATAGTAAAGGGCAAAGTTAAACCTAGGTTATAAAAGGGATAAGTTAAGGGGAGAAGGGGAGTATTCCCGTAACCTAATCTCGTGATCCCTTCCTCTCTCGCGGCGCCGACTTCCTCTCGGGCGAAATTGCAGCCGCCGCTCGGGCTTCGCCTCCGGCGGTCGGACAAGGACACTGCCGTGAGCTCCTCTTGGACCCGAGCTTCTCTCGTCGAAGGGAGCACGCGGACACAAAGGAACGCCGAGATTTGAAGCGAGCCGAAACCCTAGAGGCCTCTCCTCCGATTGTAAGTTCAAGGAAGCAAGTAAGTACTACTCTCACCTGTGGTAGGAGTTGCTTCGTTTGGTATGGTTACTTTCGGATTTTCGCTTGCCGTGTAGAATTGTAAGCTCGGTTTTGTTTCCTTTCCATGCCCTGTTCATAGCCGAACAACATCCTTTAACATTAGGGTTTGTAGATTTCGATTTTAAGCCTAAGTATAGCATGATTTGAGCTTGCGGGGTTGAAGTGGGTGGATTTTTGGTGCCATCCGAGTGCTGCCGAGACCTGCACAGGAAGCCTTGATACCTGCCGTGACCTGCACATGAAGTTTGGGTTTATGCCGTGACCTGCATAGGGAACTCCAAGTATCATCTAGGCTAATTGAGCAAGTAGAATGGTTTAGTGCTAATTAGAATTGTATGCATTTTATTCTTGAGCGTATGTTGTTCATGAACCTCTTTGCTTTAGGGTCATGTTGTACATACTTAAGTTTGATAAGTAAATATTTTGGACAGCATGCTTATAAAACCTGAGTCGCATTCCTTTGCTTCCATTATAGCATGATGAGAATTTCTAAGTAGCATCCTATACTTGTCCTTACAGCATACTTAGAAGGCCAAGAAATTAGTTTCCTTTACGCTTCGTTTATAGCATGTTTAAGAAGTTTAAAGTAGCATGTTACCTTATTTTGTATAGCATGTTTAAAGGCCTTAAAGTAGTGTTCTTTGTCATGTTTTAATAGCAGGTTTAGAAGCCCTTAAAGTAGCATTCCATGCTCTGTTTCTACAGCATGATAGAAAGTGTAGAGTTACATATATTGCTTTTATTACATCATACTTAGAAAGCCCAAAGTTAGCTTCCTTTTGCTTTATTTATAGCATGATTAGAATCATTCCATACTTGATTTTACAGCATGTTTAGAAGCACTAAAATAGCATCCTTTGCCATGTTTTCACCGTATGATTCAAAGGCTTTAAATTGCTTTCTTTAGCTTAGCTTATAGCATGATCAGTAAGCTTTAAGTTACTTGTTTTATTCTGTTATATAGCATGGTTAGTTGATTATACACCCATACTTGTTAAGTATATTTAAAGGACTCCCACAATCTTTAATAAAAGATAATAAGGAAGATAAAAGAATAAGAAAGATAACAAGTAAGTCAAGCAAGAGGCTAGTACCCGACATCCAAGAGCTTGTCATTAAACAAATCCAGGTGACCATTTCCGAGGTCTTGGCCCTGGTAGACCGAGGTCTGCTCTTTTAGGATTGGTGGCTCGCAACCCCAACCTATTAGGGAACGCGCATGAGATGGTACTAAGCCTGGGCCCAAAGAAAAGAAAACCAAAAGAAAGAAAGAAAGAAGAAGAAAGTAAAAGATAGAAATTAAAAGATTAATTTCTATTACAAGGATATAAGAAAATATAATAAGTTTTATGCTTAGAATAAATAAAAAGTTAGTTTCTTTAATTCTAAGCTTACAGTGTTCATTTCTTATTATCCTGTTAGATAGTGAGCATGTTTAGTATTCAGTTTCATTTTCTGTATACCATGAGCACATGCAGATTTGCTTTAGCATTTCAGTTTCAGTATTATTGCATTACATTTATGCATTTCGAGTTTTGTGAGATAGATTAGTACTTACTAAGCGTTTTCGCTTATAGATCTTTTCTTTTTCCTCCTACCGCAGATAAAGGAAAAGCTAAGATATGAAGGGAGACGACAGGATGGTGGTGGTGATGAAGGTGTGTGATGACTGCGACTATGGAGAGATCCAGAGAGTGTTATCAAACTTGCAGGACCTATTTGATTAGAGTTTATGTTTTAGTTCTTTCCTTTAACACTATTATGAAGTTTGTGAGATTGTAGTTGAGTTTATTTCCGCATATGCATTTAGTCACTTTAATTATTTGTGGAGTGAAATAGTTGGTTGTCTTTACTGTTGTTTTATAACTGCGTGGTTGTGAAAAATGAGTTCCAGCCGTCTGTGGCTGCGTATATATATCTTGTGTATTATAGATTTGGTCACCGGTACAGGGGAGATTCTGTCGAAATTTTTTGGTAAGGAATTCCTCTGAACCGTGATAAATCTAACTGACTCTAATAATAGCGTCAGTGACACTAGATAGAGAGTTGTAGTTAGGTAACATTCGCCCTTAGAGAGTAGAAGTAAGAAGGGTGGGTTGCTACATCCTTTTCGATTAGATTAGATCTCGATCGAACCAACTCTAAATGCCTAACCGTGCCGTGATACCTATCACTACCTCGATCACATGTATTGTTGAATCTGCCAAAGCAGAGCAATACATATTATCTTGGTAGGGTACGGAGGGACAATCTTGGTCCCGCCTATCAACGCATGGGTGAATACAAGCTCAATTAGATTGAGTATTCCTAGTTACTCGGTTGGATCGAGTCAACTATAGACATTATTCCAACGGTTGGAAAAAATAGATCAAAATCACATTTATATTAACTCTCGGGCGTATTAGCCAAAGCTAACTCGAGTTTTAATATAAATGCGGATATTGATTTTATAAACAAGAGTTGCATAGAGATGTAATTGGTAATCGTTACCTACCGATCATACTAAGCCTTGGGCGTATTAGCCAAAGCTAACTCAAGGGTTAGTATGATGTGGATCTTGTCCCACAAGAATTATAGAATTCAGTGGGAGCATCATTTAATTGAAGGCCTAATTAAATGATTTTAAAAGAATATGATATTTATTTCTGTAAATTTTCTGTTGTAGATAACCATGACGTCAAATACGAATATTTTCTCTCTGCAATCTGTCCTTAAGAAGGACAAACTCAACGGAGCAAATTTCCTGGACTGGTGCAGGAACCTGAGAATAGTTCTCACCCAAAAACATAAACTGTACGTTCTGGAGCAGCCCATTCCGGAGGCTCCTCCTGCCACTGCCACGCGAGCAGACCGAGATGCTTACAAGAAGCATCAAGATGACGCATTAGATGTGTCTTGTCTTATGCTCGCAACCATGAACTCTGAGCTTCAGAAGCAACATGAGTTGATGAGCGCTTACGATATGGTTGAACATCTTTGTCACCTATATCAAGGACAAGCAAGACACTGGAAGAGGAACTCCAAAGAATACCTGGAAGATCTTAAGAAGAAGAGAAATAAGATTTCTACTTCAGGTATAAATGTTATAGAAGTCAACCTCTCTATTTCTTCATCGTGGGTATTAGATAACGGATGTGCTTCGCACATTTGTACTAATGTACAAGCGCTGAGGAATAGCAGGGCATTGACGAAGGGTGAGATACCTATATCAATCGATTAGTTGAATCGATAGTGAGATGATATAGGGAACACTACTCTAAATCATTCCTAGTCGAGTATTAACATTCAGGGACAATGTTAATACAATAAGACTAGCATGTAGGTCAGCTCGATGACTTGATCTCACAAGTCATGGATATAGAGATATCAAGCTGACACATGGGTATGCATTAGAGAATGTATACTGAATGACCCGCCATGAGAAAGTATCATGGATCGTTATATGAGTGTCATATACTTTCTCATGTGGCTATTAGTATGACTATTAGTCCTTAGACCTGAAGTCACCATGGATCCCTACATAAGGAGTTATGTACTTTAGTTTCGTCAAACGTCACCCGTAACTGGGTGGACTATAAAGGCGATTACTGGGTATATAACAAATTATGCAGAGGGATGTGAGTGATGTAGATGGGATCTATCCCTCATATATGACGGGAGAGACATCGATATTCTTGATAGAGTGAGACCACGAAGTGTATGGCCATACCCAAATGAGTCAATATGAGATATTGAGCTCATTTGATTGAGTGAGTCTACTCGGAGTTCAAGATTTAGATTGGTTAGAGGATGACACGGTCTATGCCTCACATTGATCAATCTAGATGTCTAGGATAGAAGGACACTTGTCACATATTGTGAGGAGTCACAATTAGTAGTCACAAGGTGATGTTGGATCTCAACATTTCTTGTAACTTGGGTAGCAATGATGTATTGCTAGATGCCGCTCATTGCTTATGTTTTTAAAGGAGTTTATAACATTGCCAACGTTACAAGAACCTATTGGGTCACACACAAAGAACATGTGCATGGAGATTAGGTTCATATGATGAACAAATAGGATTAGATTCATATGATGAATCAAAGATTGGATTCAAATTAGACTTATTGAGTTAGACTCAATTAGATTCAATTGTTGAATGAATCTAATTTAAATTTGATTCATGAGTCAATTTATATTAATGAATTGAGATTCATTAAATTAAAATTGACTTGAATCAAAGCTTGGATTTAACTCAACTAGGAAGAGCATTGGTCAAGTTTGACTTGACCAAATAGAGGTTGACACATCAAGTTTTGACTTGATAAATTGACACATCATGAGGATGACTCATCCTACATGGCATGCCACATCATCCCCTTATATAATGGTGTGCCACCTCATGGAGGTTACACACCATTAATCCTCTTAATGTGGCCGGCCACATTAATGTGGGGGTTACACATGTGGTGGCCGGCCACACTAAGTGAGGAGAGGGTTTCATTTGGTGGCAATTGAATGGTGTTCAATGCTTCTTCTTCCTTGGGTGCTTCTCCCTCTCTCTAACTTGCTGATGGTCGTGGCTTCATGGTGGAGAAGAAGTGAGAGTTGATTCCAAGCAACTAGGTGGTGTGAAGGTCACAAAAGGAGAGTACCTAGAGTGTGTGAGTTCCTTTTTCCCTTCTCTCCTTTCTCACCTTTTAGATCCAATCCGAGAGCCCTAGAAAGTGCTAGCACACTTGTGGGTTCTCCTCTCCATCTTTGAGTGGTAGAAGACCACTCCTTGTTCGTGTGGATACCGCTAGAGGACCGTTCGCTTGACGGTCTCGAGATCCGGCTACCTTTGGACGTTGCGGGATTACGAAGGGCACGCATCAAGGGTAAATATTTTTCCCTCGTAGATCTAAGAGTCGATCGTGTTTTAAACTCGTACTCGTATTTTTCGAAAGTTTTACCTTGCACGAGATCCGTGGCTTGGGTGATTCGGGGTTTCCGCGACGCGAAAAGCGGTTTTCGCGGCCCGAAAAACCCAACAGAATAAACACATGGGTTGCAAAATGCAAAGTGGTGTCGTGCCGTTAGACATAGATTCTAATAGTGGGCTTGAGAATTATAGGTCATCATGTCTTTGGAGTATTCATGCAGTTCATAAGAAGACGCATAAGATGTGGGAAATCACTCGATGGGTGAAGATGCACAATTGTCTTAGCTCTATCAGTGGCAATAATAATAGAAATTTGAGTTTAGTTGTTATTGTGTCTCACATTATCCATCAAATTGAGGTAAACCCTGGATATCCTATAAAAAATGTCCAAGTTGATATTAAACAGTCATTGCATGTTGATATTTCATACAAGAAGGCATGACATGGGAGGAGAAAAGCCATAGAGATTGTTTATGGAAATTGGGACAGTAATTTTGCTGAGCTACCTTCGTATATTGCAACCTTAGAGCATTCTAATCCCAATACTATTATTACGTGGCATCATCACCCAAGTAGTACTGAAAATGTGAAAGTCTTCAAATATATATTTTTGGACATTTGGACCAACAATTGATGCATTCCACATGTGTAGGTCGGTTATCATTGTTGATGGTGCATATTTGTGAGGGGCTTATAAAGGAAAGATGCTTATAGCGGTTTCTAAGGATGCAAACAATCGTATATTACCTGTTGCTTATGCCATAGTAGATGAGGAGACTATAGCTAGTTGGTGTTGATTTTTTGAACAATTCCGGTATTATGTGGCACAAGATAAACAATTATGTGTTATTTCTGATAGACACCGTGGTATTATTTATGCTATGTCAAATTTAGAGGAATGGAAGGAACCAATTGCATATCATAGTTTTTGCCTTCGACATGTTCGAAGTAATTTCATGACAAAGTTTAAGAATGTCACTTTGAAACATTATTGTAGGGCTATTGGTAGTACTACTCAAAGATGGAAATTCAACAAATTTAGAAGACAGATAAGGGTAGTATTTGAGAGATATTGATATAAGTCGGTAGAATCTTTCTTAAGATGGTAACCATCGATGGGGATGTCTCACAACAAACACTTTTGAGAGTTTGAACAATGTACTGTGGGGGCTAGATTGTTGCCAATTAAGGCATGCATTGATCTATCATTTCATAGAACTGTTTAACTTTTTCAAAGGTATAAACAGGTAGCCCATCATTGTAAAACAACCCTCTCACCACATCATTAGAGTAAATCAAGGGAGGCTAAAAGACATGCACAAGGACATTATATTGATGAGTTTAACTATGCAGATGGAGTATACAAGATTGTAACAACAAGACAATTGAACGGTAAGGTGGTCATGTACACACGATTCTTTACTATGAAAATGATTGCACATGTAGAAAGTAGCGAATGCATAGATTTCCATGTTCACATGCAATTGCTGTTTGCCGACATAGAGGGGATAATGCTATTGACCTTGTGGATGAAGTTCACACCACAAAGACTTACATGACACAATATTCTGGCAATTTGTATCTTGTTCGTCACAAGGATTATTGGACAAATCCAAGAAGGGAGATTCAAGCAGATTACTCAAGATTGATCAATCATGGGTGGGGTAGGTGACGTGAAAGTCGAATACAAAATGAGATGGATTTAAGACACCCTGATGAACCTCAAAGATGTGAAAGGTGTCACGAAATAGGTCACAATAAGAGAAATTATCAAAATACACACCCTAGAGTGTTGGTGTTAAGAAGGTAAAAGGGTGCCTTTTCCCCTTCATCTTCCAACCCTTTCGCCTTCCTCCATTAATGGAGGTAGAGGAAGAGTCATCTTCCTCTATATAAAAGAGCATCCAAGGCAATTGATGTATGAAGAGAAAGGAGTGCATGCATCAGGAAAAGGTTGCTGCATTGTATACGCAGATGGGGGGGGGGGGGGGCTAGATTGTTGCCAATTAAGGCATGCATTGATCTATCATTTCATAGAACTGTTTAACTTTTTCAAAGGTATAAACAGGTAGCCCATCATTGTAAAACAACCCTCTCACCACATCATTAGAGTAAATCAAGGGAGGCTAAAAGACATGCACAAGGACATTATATTGATGAGTTTAACTATGCAGATGGAGTATACAAGATTATAACAACAAGACAATTGAACGGTAAGGTGGTCATGTACACACGATTCTTTACTATGAAAATGATTGCACATGTAGAAAGTAGCGAATGCATAGATTTCCATGTTCACATGCAATTGCTGTTTGCCGACATAGAGGGGATAATGCTATTGACCTTGTGGATGAAGTTCACACCACAAAGACTTACATGACACAATATTCTGGCAATTTGTATCTTGTTCGTCACAAGGATTATTGGACAAATCCAAGAAGGGAGATTCAAGCAGATTACTCAAGATTGATCAATCATGGGTGGGGTAGGTGACGTGAAAGTCGAATACAAAATGAGATGGATTTAAGACACCCTGATGAACCTCAAAGATGTGAAAGGTGTCACGAAATAGGTCACAATAAGAGAAATTATCAAAATACACACCCTAGAGTGTTGGTGTTAAGAAGGTAAAAGGGTGCCTTTTCCCCTTCATCTTCCAACCCTTTCGCCTTCCTCCATTAATGGAGGTAGAGGAAGAGTCATCTTCCTCTATATAAAAGAGCATCCAAGGCAATTGATGTATGAAGAGAAAGGAGTGCATGCATCAGGAAAAGGTTGCTGCATTGTATACGCAGATGAAATCAAAGCACAACAAAAGTGTTGTCAGAATTCTACCGAGACTATGTGTCTTGTAGAAAAGAAGAACATTCAAGATTGGTTTGTCCAATCTCGCAAGAGGGATTTGGTTTGTGAACCATGAAGAGCTTTCCGATTTTGTGAACGTTCTTTCGTTAGCAAGTCTTGTCGGCACCGATTGCATATTTGCATGAGATCGCTGTAAGTGTTTACTATTTTTCATGCTTTAGATTATCAACAATGGTATCAGAGTAGTGTCTTAGTTTTAAAACTGCATGAAACTTGTCTCTTCGTTGAAAAAAATGTCTCTGCCACCGTCGCTAGGCAAGATCACGACTGGGTCGCGATTTGCCGTAGTTGTCGAGCCCCGAGAGGATTGCTGGCTATCAGCTTCCAAGGTCGGAGAGTGTCGGCTACCACGTCGGGAGACCGATGATCGATAGTCATGGCAGACGTGTTTGTCGCGATAGAAGAAGTGAGCATCGCGGTCACGACAGAGAAGAGAAGAAGAAATTTAATCGATTAAACTAATCAATTTAAACAGATCTTAATCAATTCAAAATCTGTGTAATAGATTAAATTGACGAAGCACAATAAATCTGTGTAATTGATTCAAATAGATTTTTAATCGATCTGAGTAATCGATTAAAATCCATTTGTAATCGATTAAAATGACGAAGAAAACAGTATATGGTACTCTTCCTCCATCAAACATTTTTAATCGATTCATGTAATCGATTCAAGTAAAAAAAAATTATAGAAGACTCATCCCACGTTGCTTGCAATGCTTTCTTTTTCTTTTGTTTCTTTGCTTCCTTTTGGTTTGGACAGTTAGCTTTGACGTATCCCTTTTGGTTGCAACCGTAGCAGGTTACCTCGAACTTCACTTCCTGACTTGATTGTACCTTCTTGGACTGAATCACCTTTTTGATATCTTTTTTTGTGAATCTCTTCTTCTTTTTGTAGAGTCTGCGTACTAGGTTGACAAGTTCGGCTGCTATCTCATCATTGTCATCTTCTGAGTCTGGTTTATCTTCAGACTCGGGTTCAATCTGATCCTTCTTTCTAGCCTCCTTTGCCTTGCTTGTACCTGCAATCAACGCAATACCTTTTTCGACCGGACATGCATTAGTCTGTTTGTGTAATTTAAATTCGAAAAATAATTCATCTAATTTAATTAATGACAAATCCTTGAATACTTTGTAGGTGTCTACTATTGATGTCCATAATGTATTCCTTAGAAAAGTGTTTAGTGTGTACCTTATTACATGTTGATTCTCCACCTTCTGTCTGATCGCGTGGAGGTTGTTGAGGAGGTCTTGGATGCGTGCATGCAATTGACTTGCCGATTCACCATCCTGTAATTTTATGTTAGAAAGTTTATTCAAAATTATATCTCTTTTACTTACTTTAATATCGGAGGTCCCTTCATGTAACTCAATTAGCTTCTCCTACAAATCTTTAGCACTTGCAAACGGACCAACTCGGTTCAGCTCCTCCTTTGTTAGCCCACATTGAAGAGTACATGTAGCTTTGGCGTTTGGCTCAACCTTCTTTATTAGACTTGCATCCTAGTTCTCAGATGATACTAGTTTTCCCGAGCCGTCGAGTGGGAGTGAGATGGCAGTTTTGATGATCATCCACATCTCGAACTGGGTTTGGAGGTAGGACTCCATTCGACCCTTCCAGTAGCTGAAGTCTTCGTCGGAGAAGAGCGGCGGGGGGGGGGGGGGGGTTGTGTTGTAACCTTCTTGATGGGCCATTGTAGCAAAAAAATCTTGCACATAAAAAAATGAGTAAACTTGTTCCAAGACTTGGTCTTGGATTAGTAGTGCGGGATTAAGAAAAAATAAACTCGAGCGATGGTTGCACCAACTTGGAGAAACAAGAAAACTCAATCGATAAAGCTGATCAGAAGGTGACAATTTTACTAATTCCGATTCACTTCGTAAAATCAAAAATTACCACAAAAAAATTGCTTGAATAGTAGTTTCACTAATTTGAAGCAACTCTGCTCTGATATCAATTGTAGGATCGAAAGCGCTAAAGCGGGGTGAATAGCGCTTGTGACTTTCACGTCGTTTTAAAACAATCGATCGGAGTAAACGTTACACAGCAGAATAAAAGAAACAACACACGAGCACACCAAGGAATTACTTGGTTCAGAGCCTGTGGCGACTCCTACTCCAAGGCTCACGATCATTGATCGCTTTCGGTAGGCAATCACTATAAGTTCAAAAATTCTTTACAATTTTAAGTACAATATTAAAGTAGTAATAGAAATTATACCGACAATGAAAAATAGTAAAGCTTCTGGTCGTCGGAGTCTTGTTACAGCTTTGTCGGATCATTCTCTGAGTAGAGCACGGAAGGAAGATTGCGATTTCGAGTTATTATTAGGTTGCTGCTCAAATTTGCCTTAAGTAGGCTGTTGAGGGTGCCTCCAATTGCATGGAGGGCGCCTCTAAGCCCTGAGTCATCCGCGCGTGGATAAGCTCTGCATTGCCCCGCTTATCCGCCCAAGGGCGCCTCCAACCTCAATGGAAGGTGACCTCTGCCCAGTGTCCAAGATGCCTCCAAGCTCCATGAAGGGTGCCCTCTGCCCTGCTGCACGGAGGTCTTCGACTAGTGCACCCGAGGCAACTCCAAGCTCCATGGAGGACGCCTCGGGTACTGTTCATCTGAGGCTTTACATCTTTTTCACTCCCTACAAGATGTGTTAGTCCAAAATACAAAACTTATCCTACAAAACAGAGTTAAGCATAATAAAATAATATTAAGATAAATATTTGACAGTCGCGGACTGTCCAGTTCTGACTTTGGATTTCCATCCTGAAACCATAGGTTGAACCGACGCCTACTGTTCCCTTACCGGAAAACGTGTCCTCACCTACTCTACTCAGGAGAGTTTACCTATTGTCAAACCGGTCCTCCAGATTGACTGGACTTTTGCTCAACGCTCGAGGCTCCAGGACTTTCTGATGGACATTTGCTCCACGACCCATCCAGTATTTTCACTTGGTCCGCGACCACCAGGACTTTCCACCTAGAGTCCCCAACCCTAAGGTTTTTGCTCGAAGCCTTCGACCTGCCAAGACTTTCCGCCTAGGGTTACCGCCCCTAGAACCTAGGGTTACCAACCCTAGGACCTAGGGTTACCACCCCCTAGGGGTTTCCACCTGCCTAGCCACAGCTAGGACTTTTGCCTAAGTACACTTAGGACTTTCCTTTAAACTCATTCACACACGTTAGACCATAAATAACCTTAATTTAAAACCCTTTGCTATTATCAAAACTTAGGTTCGATCGTCGGATGCTTCCCGCACCAACATTTTCAAAATATCTTTTTAGTGTTTCCACATCCTTTGAAAAGATGTTTTTAAAAACTCTTTTTCAAAATGCTTACTTTGAAAATCATTCTTAACACATTTTGAAAAATCGCATGTTTTGAAAAATTCTGATACTTATCAAATCATATGTTTTGAAAAATTATTTTGAAAATTGTTTCAATTCTTGTAAACTGTTTTTGAATAGTTTTTGAAAAAGATTCATTCTTGCAAAACCTAATCTTTTAATTTCTTTCTTAAAAAAGTTTCATCCTTGAAAATTTTTAAAAAGTTCCATTCTTGTAAAACTTATTTTAAAAAATTTCCTTAAAACTTATTCATATTTTAAAACATCGTACAAATATTTTCTAAGCTCAAAATTCTTGTCCAAAGTGTTTTTGAAAAGATTGATAGATCTTGCAAATTATTTTAAAAGTTTCTTAACATCTATTTAAACTTTAAAATTAGCTATGTGAAAGCTAGCTTTCAAAACCTAGTATAAATCTTCAAAAGCTTTCCTTTAAAAAAAATTTTGGTTAAAAAATTACAAGTGTTTTGCAAACTTCGTTTTTCGATTAGTTTGAACAAGTTTTCTTTAAATTCCCCCAATAATTCTGAATTTTTTAATGTTGCCAATGTTTCACCACTTTTCCTCATTAATTTACATAGCATTGTTTTTTGATAATTGTCAAAGGGGGACAGTTAAGGATTAAGTTAGCAAACAAAAGAAAATCAAGAAAATCATAATAACTTAACCCTAAAAATGATCAAGAGAACAAAACCAATTGTCTCAAACTTTTTGTTTCTCTTAAACCATTTTTTTCTTCTTCATGCTTATTTTGCATATTTTTTTTCCCTAACTTAACCAGATTGTCATTGCTTCAAAAAGGGGGAGATTGTTGGTACAGTTTACACTAACAATCCAACTTAGGTTTTGATGAATGACAAATAAGTTAAGTTAGATATAATTGTGATCTAACCACTTTACCAAGTGTGCAGATAGGTCGACGGGTCGACCGAATATCTGGTAAGAATTTCAGATAGGTCGACGGGCCAACCAGATATCTGGCGAGAAGTCCAGATAGGTCAACGAGCCAATCGGATATCTGGCGATAAATCCAGATAGGTCGACGGGTTGATCGAATATCTGGCAAGAAGTCCAGATAGGTCAACGAGCTAACTAGATATTTGACAAACTAGTAAGTAAAGGTAAAGTCACTGGAGTAGAGTGACTAAGTGAGGACAAGTCTCAGTTGAGGGGACAATAGGCGTCAGTCCAGTTTAGGCCCATTTCGGATCTCTAATCTAAGACCTTGACTAATTCTGGGTCCTAGGTGGATAGGAACTAATTACTAATACTTATTATTGTGCTGACACTTATCTTACATGTCATTATTTAGTTTATTGGACTAACGTTGTTTTGCAGGACAAAGGTGTAGGGGATCGGTGGTCGGCTAGAAGGGGGGTTGGATAGACGGTGCCCCCAAATCGTTCGTTTCCTACGTATTAGTTAGTGAGCAAGCGGAAATACAATAACAAATACTAATACGAATATAAATATAAACAAGAAAGAAATGCAAACCGCTAACACGTTCATTTACGTGGTTCGGAGATAACTTGCTCCTACTCCATGGTTGTCCGTAAGGTGGACGATCCCTCAATCCATCGGTGGATTAGTCCCCGGAAGCTCCGGCTAGCTCAAACCTCCTTGTGGGTAAAGAAACCTCACCAAAGACACTTGGACACAAGGGAAACCTTAAGCACTTAGTGACTACTAATTAGGCTTTAACCAAGTCTAATTTCGTCACCTTGGTCGGTCATCCCAAGCTCCTTCTTATAGAGCTTGGAACAAATCAGCAAGCTGATTTGCCCGTTACCAGTCGATTGGTCCATGCACCAGTCGACTGGTGCCAGCCCAACGGCACTCCAACGGTTCTTTACCAGTCGACTGGTCCTTGCACCAGTCAACTAGTGCCTGGCCGTTTGTGTTGGAGTGTATACTTAAAAGTTTAGCTTTTGTACACATTTATTTTGAAATAAAGAATCACATTGGTCAAATGTTTACATTTATTTGTTAAATGTAATTGTTCAATTAATTTATATAGTAGATAACATGAAGTGTGGAGTCACACTTAGAAGATCATGTTGTCGGTTCTCTATAAATTATAAACAGTTGCTCACGACTAAGATGGAAAGGAACAAACCATCAGAATAGACGTAGTGTAATTAAGTATTAGTTTATCTTGACTAATAAATTACACTGATACACTTTAAGTGTATTGAGTAGGATCATTTAGGTAAGTTCTTTTTGTACTGACTTAGTAAAAGAACTAGACCTTAGTTATTATGGAAGTGTGTGCTCTTAATCCTAATATAATAATAAGCATGTATATTTAATATTTATTTCTTTGACTTATCAAAGGGTGAGGTTTAGCTCGATAAATCAATATGCCCGATAAGTTGAGAAATGATATTACTTATAGTGTGTGTTGTTGATTATAGAAGGAATCTGTGTCCTAGTTATCTAGGTTGATAATGTCCCCAAGAGGAGCTCATAAAGATTGCCATGTTAAACCCTGTAGGTGGACCTAGTCCAATATGACAATAAAGTTGAGTGGTACTACTCTTGGAGCTAGATATTAATTAAATGAGTTGTCAGTAACTCACTTAATTAGTGGACATTCGTAATCTTAAACACAGGGAGACTAACACACTTATGATAAGAAGGAGCCCATAATGTAATTTGGGATTGGTGCGGTAGTGCGGTAATAACTCTCTAGTGGAATGAGTTATTATCGATGAACTTGAGTTGTGTGTTCGAGGAGAGCACGGGATACTCGAGCTCATCGGAAGGCCAAAACCAATTTCTCCTTTAGGTCCCTATTGTAGCCTCAATAAAGCCTCAAGTCCATCCAAAGAAAAGTCTATCTTGGTGTCCAAGAAGGGGCCGGTTCATTGCTTGGTGACCAAGCAATGGCCGGCCACATATTCTCTAGAAGTGGCCGACCCTTGCCTTGGGCAAGGGGGCCGACCGCAATATTTAAATTAGGAAGGTTATTTTTGAATTTTTAAATTTTCTCAGATATTTACAATTTGTAAAAAGAGAGATTTTAAAAATTTATAAAATTTTCCTAATTTAAATTAGGCCACAAGGTTTTAAAAGAGAGTTGTAAAATTTATAAAACTTTCTTTTAAAAAGAAATATTATTAGAGATGTTTTAAATTTTAAAACTTGGTTTTAAATTTTAAAACTTTCCTTTTAATATCCACATTAGAAAAAAAGAGAGTTTGTAAAATTTTATTAGAAGTTTTCTTCTTTTAAAATTTTATAAAAAAATTTTCTTTCTTTCCCTTTTAATAAGTGGTCGGCCACCTTGCTTGGTGCCCAAGCAAGGGGTCGGTCAAATAATTAAACATCAACAAATAGTTGTTTAATTAATAAATCAATCTATGATTGATTAATTAAAAGGAAAGAAAAAGAAAAAATTAAAAGAAAATAGGAATGAGTCTAATTTTTTATAAAACTCTTTCCATAATTTTCTGTTGGGAAACTAATATAAAAAGGGGGGAAGGGGAGGCCTTGAAAAATAACAATTGATATTGTGGTGTTGGAGATCATCAAGTGGTCGGCCCCTCTCCCTCTCTTCCCTTTGCTCTTTTTTGCTCCTTTGTGGTGGTGGTGGCCGAATTCTAGAGAAGGAGGAGAAGCTTTCCGGGTGGTGTTCGTCTTGGAGGATCGTCGCCCACACGACGTCCAAGAGGAGGTGAGGGATACGGCAGAAGATCTCGAGGTTTTTAGCATACAAGGAAGAGGTATAACTAGTATTTAATTTCCGCATCATACTAGTTAATTTTTCTTTGTATAAATACCAAATACAAGGGGCATTCGATTCTTGTTTTTCGAATTTAATTTCGATGTTGTGTTCTTTTTCTTTTTTCCTTGTGATTTGATTGTTCCTTTTGGTTAACCTAGAGTTATATAAGGAAATTAAATATTAACTTTCCTTAAAAGGCTTTGTCTAGTCGGTGGTGGTTGCTCCCATATCCAAGAAGGCCAAGTGCCTCGCCATGCAGTACTGAAAGCCAATTTTGGAAACTAATATTTAATTGAATTTATAACCTAGGTCATTTGGATCAAACGTGTTAAGTTCCGCAGGAGATCCAAATCTAAACCTAAAAGAACATATAAGTTAAACTTGGAATCAAACATGTTAAGTTCCACAGGAGATACAAGTTTAACTTAAAAGAACATATGGTAGCTAGGAAAGGTTCAGATCACGTACAAAATTTTTGTACAGTGGAGCCATTGGGTTTTCCGAGTAGCAGCCAACAGTTTGGGCACAGAAGCACTCTGTGCTCACCACCAGTCGACTGGTCCTAGTACCAATCGACTGGTACAATCCTAAACTTAGGGTTTCCCATCCCAAGTACATTTCTCTCGCACTCGGACCCTCACGACTCACTTGACTCTTCTTTGCAGCCTTGACCTCTTGCCTTCAAGCCTACTTCCTTTGGCACTCATCCCTCGGATGCATCCAAGCCTGCGGCTCGTCCCCAATGCCATCCTTCGTGTATGCCGCGAAGTCGCTTCCCTCGGCCCTTGTTCTTGCTGCCTTGTCCACGGTCCCTCAGATGCATACAAGCCCGCGGCTCGTCCCTAATGTCATCCTTCATCGGATCCGAAGCTATCAACCTGAGTCACATGTGTTTCCCGGAGTCCTGCACAACTCAAGTACACATATCAAATACAAGGGTGAATCTAATTTAAACCCTTTGCCCAAATACCAAAACACATGGTCGCACGGACCATTGGGATTGCTCCAACAATCTCCCCCTTTTTGATGTTTGGCAATACGTTTAAGTTAGGGAAAACATAATAGCAAATAAGCATGCTAAAAAGAAACAATGGACTTACGTTGCTAAGGCTACACACTTGGACTTATACCGCCGAATGAACTTGCGTTGCCAAGGTTACACACTTAGACTTACACCGCCGAATGGACTTACGTTGCCAAGGTTACACACTTGGATTTACACCGTCGAATCAAAATGCAAACATGTAGGATTTTCGCATAGGGATATTTAAGAACCTACTACAAGGCTCCCCGTATGCAAAGACACTAAGGTTTTCCTAACTAAACCTTACTTCTCCCACTTTGCCTAACATCCAGAAAGCTTTCCAACAATATCCCAATTGTTGAAAACTTATCATCCAAACTGCCCCTAAACTCATGTATTTATCCCCCATGGATCTCATACATCTAAACGAGTTGACATGGTCAAGAACAGTGCTGAAAAACACTTTCAGGCTGGTATCAGTCGACTGCCCTTTGATACCAGTCGACTGCCCCCTTCGACACAACCTTATAGAAGCATTCTATGGTCAAAAAATATTGTTACCAGTCGACTGATATCTGCACCAGTCGACCGGTACCCTATTTCTGAAAAATTCAACATTTTCTAGTCAACTTCAGAAATGCACCAGAAATTCCATAGATATCCAAAAATCCTCAAATTTTGTGGAGAGGTCTATTGTACCCATGTCTACTTAGGAAAAATACATTACAAAATGTATCTATCATCAATCCCAAGATTGACACAAAATCTAAAACTAGCTAAATGGTTCAATTGAACTTTGACCTAAAGTCCTAGGTTTGGCTTCCTCTTGATGTATTTGTCCATACCAACCCACAATGCATCCCTAGCATTGATTTATATGACACCTATATATCCAAAACCAATTATCATGCTATATAACTCCAATGTCATATTTCTAAGCATGAAACACAACCCAACTGTGCCAAATCACTAAGGTTGAGACTCAAATCCGTCTTCAAACCTTTTGGCACATTCCATAACCCATCTAGAATCCCAAATAGTACCCACTTGAGATCCATTTGCCATGGGGCCCAAATTGACTCTTTGAGCTCCCCCTAGAGCTCTTAACCTTAGTCACCGCCCTAGGTGACTCATCTACAATTGCTAGGCCACATCGGTGCACCTCCGGCAACACTTGGCCTACAAACCTAACATTTTTAACCTTGGATACCTTGTCCTTGGTTAAATTCTCCTTACCTTGAAATGACTTTCCTTTACCATTTATTGGTTTCTCCTTGCTATAGTTATATGCGACCCTAGCATATGACTTTCTCTTAGCCTTGGAGACATTAGATCGGTATCCCAAACCCGATCTACACCATACCTAAACCCTTAGATCCAACATTGAATATTTCTAGGGTTTTCTCCAACTTATCAAGCCTTGCCTTCAAAGCTTGATTTTCCCTTTCTAGATTCCTAAACCTAGAATAAACATGTCCACCATGGACATTTCTAGACCTACCCTTCCTAGGCATATGTCTCCCCTTCTTGGGATTAATTTCTTGGTTTTCCTTAAGTCTACCATTTCTAGGTTTATGATGTGCAGATGTGCGTAGATTGTATACACTTGTTTAGCATATTTTGACACACATTCACATACTTTGTACATGCTTTATCTATGCACTTTCGTACTTCCAGCTTTCCTTTTGAACATATTTACTCTCTTTGTTCGGAGATCTGCTTTTGTGTATTTTTTTACACAGGAGTCGAATTTGGTGAAAGATGCGTGTTCGAGGCCAAATCCGCAAGCAAAGAAATGGAGGAAGGCATTGTACCTGAACCCCACACGACCTTGCCATGGGGGTTTACCCAGGCCGTGTGGAGATGAGAGGCCATGTAGCTATAGCAGAGAAGGGAGATGGCCTGGCTGTGTGAACCTCACACGGCCGTGCCAAGTTTTGAAACCCAATGAAGTCTAGGCCGTGTACACCACACTACCATGTCAGTTTTCTAGAGACTAGAGAAGCCTCGGCCGTGTACCTTACACGGTCATGTGAGGTTTCCAGTGAGCAAGAGAGTGTTAGCCATGTGCACCACACGGCCGTGACGGGTTTCCAGAGGTGAAGGCAGTACAGGTCGTGTAGATCTACACGGCCGTGCAAGGGGATCATTGGTAGAAGCAAGCCACGATCGTGTACCTCACACGACCGTGTGAAGTTAGCAGAGAAGAGAATGGAGCAGGCCGTGTGAACCTCACATGACCATGCTTTAGGGTCGTATGGCACTCAAACCCCTCTTCTATATAAGGCTTCCTTCATGAATTGAAAGGGGTTCTTCTCCCCTTTGGGAGAAAGGAAGATTTGGGCGATTTCCCTCCATCCTGAAGGGATTTTCTGACGATTCTAAGGAGGATCTTCACCGATTCGACTCCAAGATCGAAGGATTGGATCCGAAGATGATTCTTCTCCGTAGATAAGTTTTCTTTCTCTCCTTTCTTGAATTTGAGGGATTAAGAATGCTTGTAATCTTTGTTTCTTGGGATTTCTTTCTTCGATTTATGAAGTAGATCTTTTGTTCTAGGATGGAGGGAGTATTTGTAAGGAAATCTTGATGTAAAACTCTTGTGGATATGCCAATTTCCCATTTATATGATTTTGTCCTGTTTTATATCTATTTGATCTTGTGTGGAATGTTGTAATTGTGCCTAATTACCGTGCTTGATTGAGGGTTTAGATATCTTGTGGATCTTGTAGAGGTAATTCCTCATTCGATTTTTCGAGGGATCTTTGTGACAGGAACATGCCCGTGTAAGGACGTTTGAGGGAGGATCTTGAAGGTGAAATAGGGGCATTCAAGGGGGTAGGATAAATTTATGCATTAATCTTTATACCTAGATGCGTTTGATGAGAGATGAATTCTTATGTTGATTATCCGAGGGGCGCACGTGACAGACAAGCCCGTGTAAGGACAACATAGGTTTATCCCTATTTGATCACATTTAGGTGTAGATTTCAGTCCTAGGCTGATTGTCTATTGCAAGAGAGAACTGACAACCTTCTACAAATGATGGACAATTGAGGAATGAGATTTGGGTAGATCATTTACATTGAGTAACCTTACAAAGAAACCAAAACCCCTAGAACATCCCTTATCATTTCCCTTATTCTTGTTTCCTAACTTTTCATTTGCATCTTTACCTTTGGTAGATTTACTTTGTACTTGTTAACTCATTGAATTGTTGTCTAGCTAACTCGCTTTGAGATATTTTTAGTGCTTATTCCAGTCTCTGTGGATACAATAATCTTTTATATTACTTGCGATATTTCCGTACACTTGCGGAGGTCAACAAGTTTTTTGACGCCGTTGCCAGGGACTGCGCTATAACATTAGGGATTATCAGTTGAGTTAGACTAGACATAACTTTTCTTTTCATTTGCATAGTTGTAACTAACTTTTAGAATTCTGTTTTCATAACTTTTTCTTATATTCTTTGCTACATCTTGTTTCTTTTGTAATTCTAATTTTGCACTTTTTAATTCTTAACATTCTAACCTAACTTTTCTCTGTTTTTCTTGTCTTTAATTCAGTTTCGTTCTTTTTTCTTTTCTTTTGAACATATCTTGCTATCTTGTTCTTATGTATGCGAAGGTCTAACTTTGCAGGAGAACTTCTTCCTCTAGACCCTGAGATAGACAGAACATTTCATAGAAGAAAAATTCTACAAAGACAACAAGAAGAACAAGGACATTCTATTATCGTGAATAGACCACTAAAGGATTATGCAGCACCTTACGCTAGGGGTTTTCGATCTAGTATTTCAAGGCCTTCAGTTGAAGCAAACAATTTTGAGATCAAACCTACAATTATATCTATGGTGCAGCAAAATCAGTTTGGTGGAGGACCGCATGAAGACCCGAACCAACATCTAAAGGTCTTCTATGAGATATGCGGGATAATGAAGATGAATGGTGTTCCTTCAGAGGCAGTGCGCCTACTATTATTTGGGTTTTCTTTGAGAGATAGAGCCAAGCAATGACAGAATTCTTTGGCTCCAAATAGCATCACCACATGGGAGTAATGTGAGCAACAATTCCTTCACAAATTCTATCCTCCAAGTAAAACATCTCATATGAGGAATCTTATTGCAAGCTTCAAGCAAGCGGACTCTGAATCTTTATTTGAAGCTTGGGATAGATACAATAGCATGCTCAAACAATGCCCACACCATGGTTTGGAAAGGTGGTTAGTGCTATATACATTTTATAACGACATTAATTATCATACAAAAGTGTCCCTTGATTTAGCTGCTGGAGGGGCACTTATGAATAAGAGCTTGGATGAAGCCGAGGAGATAATTGAGAGTGTAACACAAAACCACCATCAATGGGCTAATGAAAGAAGTGGTGGCTATTCTTATTGGCTGCAAAATTGGATGCTCTTACAAAAATGTTTGAGAATATGGGAGCTAGCTCAAGTATGGTCAATGCCATTGTGTCTTCTTGTGAAGTATATGGAAGTTCTCAACATTCAAATGACTCATATCCATTAGGAGCTATCACTACACAAATCAATCAATTAGAGCAATGTGATGCAATCATGGGTTTCAATCAAAGGCAGAACAACCCATACTCAAATACCTACAACCCTGAATGGAAAAGTCATCCAAATTTTTCCTATAGAAATAATCAAGATCAAGGACCATCTATGGGGGCAAGACCTAATTTTCAGTCCGGGCAGCAAAATTTTCAGCAACAATCTTCTCAAGCCTTTCCTACACCTAAAATTGAAAAGATGTTTGAAGAAATTATATCCACTCAGAATGAAATGAAACAAGACATTTTAAAGCTCACTCAGAGAATGGATAATTCTGATAGACATCAAAAGATCTTGGAAAGTCAGATTGCCTAACTAGCTTCCTTATCTTCTAGAGCACCAGGACAATTACCTGGCAAACCTGATGTCAATTCCATGGAGCACTGTAACAGAATTGAGCTTAGGAGCGGACGGACCTTGGGAGACCCCAAGTAACTTCTCTAAAAGGGATGCACACTGAAGAAGAGCTCTCTCCTCCAACACCAAATCAGATTCAAGATAATGAGGAGAGTACCACTAAGGTTGAAGAGACTCTTCCACTTAACCATCAAAGCTTAGCAGTCCCTTTTCCTCAAAGATTTATTATGTTAAAGAAGGATGAAGAGTTTGGCAAATTCTTGGAGAAGATAAAAGAAATATGTGTTGAAGTACCACTCATTGATGCAATCCTTCGAATGCCCAAGTTTGCCAAATTCTTGAAGGATATCATGTCAAACAAGAGAAGGAAGGGAGACATAGAGATCATTGCACTTACTGAGGAATGCATCGCTCTTTTTGAGAAGAACACTTCCCCAAAGTTGAAAGACCCCGGAAGCTTTTATATTCCTTGCAATATAGGAACTGAATTTATTGAGAAAGCTTTTTGTGATTTGGGGGCAAGTGTTAGCCTCATTCCTTATTCTATTTGTAATAAATTATGTCTCAAAAACTTTAAACTTACTACCATGGCACTACAACTTACTGATCACTCCTGCAGGTACCCTATAGGTATCGTTGAAGATGTGCCGGTAGAAGTAGGTGGGAGTATAATTCCCATCGATTTTGTTGTGTTAGACATGGAGAAGGACCCAAAAATCCCTATCATATTGGGAAGACCATTCCTTGCTACAGCAGGAGCTATCATAGATGTTAAGAATCATAAACTTTCTTTGGTAATCGGTAAGGAACAGTTGAAATATGATTTATCTAAAGCCTCTAACCATGTCTCTTCTCTCTTAAATGCTTGTAGCAGGGCAAACATTTACAAATTGGAGGAATGGAATTTCCATCCCAGAGGCCACCAAACGAAGAAAATATTGTAGCGGAAGATATTGGGAGGAGACCTCCCAACAAAAATGACAAATATGTCTGCCCTCTAAGTGCAAGGAAAAGAGAGGAGTAATCAAGATTGGTCGAGCTAAAGACCTTAAACAAGCGCTTCTTGGGAGGCAACCCAAGGGTTCTTTGTAGTTAGTTTCATTCCATGTCTCTATTGTTCATTAGTAGTGTTTTTACTTGGTTTTGTTTTATTTTCAGGTTGAAATTTCACTTCCATGAGATGGCCATGATTTCTTCATGGGCATGGAAGTGTTGGAAGAGCTTGGAAAGAGGAGAAGCATCAATTGGAGCAAAACAGAGCATGCCCGTGTGTTGTACACGACCAGGCTTATGGTGCAGAGAAGGGAGATGTTTAGGCCGTGTCTACATGACACGGCCGTGTGGAGTCTCCAGAGAAGAGGAGGTACATGGTCGTGTCCCAGATACGGTCGTGTGAAGAATCCAGAGGAGGAAAATTTTTCGGTCGTGTCTCACACACGACCATGCGAAGGAACCAGTGCAGAAGCATGCACTGGCCGTGTCATCTGACACGGCCTGTGCTGATTCCAGAGAAGGAGGCTGGTAAAGCCGTGTCCCAAACACGGGCGTGCAAGGTTAGCCGAGAGGAAGAACTATATGGTCGTGCCAATTGGCACGACCGTGTGACTCAACCCGAGAAGGAGAAGGCAAGGGTCGTGTAGATCTACACGGCCCGTGTGGAGAAACCTATTCAGGCCGTGTCTCCTATACACGGCCAGATTCAGGCCGTGTACACCCACCTCATCTCAACACCCTTTTCTCTCCAAAAACTCCTCTCTTCTTCAACCTTTCGTCCAAACTTTTTCAGATCTAGACCTAAAACCCTTTCTTCTCCACAAACTTCACCTAGATCTAGATTCTTCTCTTCTCCTAGATCCAAGATCTCCACTTTCATAACCCTAAGATCTATTTCCTCAAGATCTAGTTCCTCCAACCCTAAACAGTACCTTTCCCCACTCAAGCTTGACAATATGTCCAACCTATTGAAGAGACTTCGCAAGGGTGGTGGTGGATCTAGCGGTGGAGACAAAGGGAAAGAGCCATCCAAAGACAAAGGGAAGCAACCGGTGCAAGGCAAAGGAAAGAGGACCTCACGCAACGAAGGTAATGACAACAAATTCAATATCGTATTTGGAAATGATGATCAAATTACTAGATTTACAATTCTTGTCAATAGAAAGATTGTGTGTACTAGGTATATGGACCCAACCATTTTAGATATGATGGGAATTAGGGATGATATAGATTGGATGATTGGGTTCTTAGATTGGAGTGATATGTTGTACACACATCTACCTACTTATCCTCACCTTGTTTTGAAGTTTCTAAGTTCACTAGATGTCCATTTTGCCAATGAGGACGATTATGCTGGCAAGATAACCTTTAGACTAATGAATCAAGAATTTCAATGGGCATTTAGTGATTTCAACACTTGTTTTGGATTATCTTTCGATAGCTCTCGGAGGTTTAACTCTAGGTTCAATTGGAACAATTTTTGGAATTCTATCACTGGATTAGATCATCCCTATCAGCCCTCTAGAGCTAAGGCTTCTCACATGCAAAACCTTGTTTTTAGATACCTACATCGTGTCATGAGCAAAACTATTTTTGGTAGAGGGGAAAGTGATGGGGTCGTTAAGAAAGTAGAACTTTATGCTCTATGGGCCATGTTGCATAAGGTTGATTTTGATTCTGGTTTTCATTTTCTGCAAACCTTAGTGAGAGCTGCGAGGGCGTCTTCGGGATCAATAGTTCTTGGTGGGTTGATTACTCAAATAGCAATTAACTTAGAACTTGATTTAGATGGGTTGGAAGTTATTCATGGCAATGATATGATCAACATGGATGCATGTCTTGCCATGAAAATGATTATTCGGGATGAGAACGGTTTCGCATTTCCTAGGAGGAATGGGTTTCCTCTACCTCTTCCTTGTCCCGAACAAACTTCCATTCGTAACCCAACTAATTGGGTAATCACTGATGTAGACCCCGAGAATGTCCCCTCCATATTCGGAAACACAGAGCCACACATTGAACCCTCGACATCTGGATACCCGCAACCTTCCGGACACCCGGATCCTACTAGGCATTCTTTTGCCTATGGTACGGGTCCCTCCAGATTTGACTTTTCTGATTTTTGTACTTTTTTAGAATCGCTTCATGAGAAGCATGATGTCCAACGAAGAATGTTGGAAGGTCACTTCTCTTTATTAGATAATCAGTTCAGAGAAGTATAAGAGCACTTTCAATCCATGAGGAATTTTCAAGGTCAAGTGGTTGAATTTGTCCAGGATTATGATACGGATCAAGTTAGAATGAGAGATTTTATGCAAAGCATGAGTGTCACTAGCCAACAAGTAGATGCTTTGTTTGAGTATCATATAATCCTGAGCGAAACTCCGGGTTTTCATAGTTTTCCCATTAGCCAACCACGTCGTAGGCATCCTTTTCCTCGTCCTCCTCCACCTCCACCTCCTCCACCATATTGATTTCATCGAGACGATGAAAAGTTTAAGTCTGGGGAGGTGTCAAACCTGATTTTTCTTTTTGCATTCTAGTTTTCAGTTTTTGCTTGTTTTCTAAATGTTAGTTGTTTTTGCTCTGCATTTTATTTCGATTATCTTGCTTGGATTGCTTGTTTTGATAGTCATTTGACTATCTTTTGAAAATCTTATGGCATACATCTTGAGAGCATCAAAACTCTACTTATATGCTTTCTTGTCTTCAAGATTAAATATTAGCACGTTCATTATCTAGATTCATGATGCTCAAATGATGTTAGTAGTATGCTTAATGTACCTCTTTTCTCTATCTTGGGTAGCATGACATAAGCTAAGTATCATATGGAGATGAGTTTTAGTTTTGGCTTAACCTTAAGGATTTTATTTTCACTTCACTATACTTGATGCTTGAATGGTTGATATCATTGAAATAGTCATGATTCATCTTGTTTGTTTAGTACTTGGTTTCCATGGTGATTTCTCAAACTTTATTTTGGTTTCTGGATGAGGCTCAACTCATGTAAGCTCATTTGGAAAAATCAAAATATCCCAACATTTGTGCTAAAAATATATTTGTGAATAAGATTTGCACAATGCAAATACGTATAAAAAAATGTGAAAAAAGCAAAGAAAAAAAATGAATAAGGGATATAAAAAACAGTTGTCGTGAGTGGAATCTAGCTAGTCATCCCTTTGAGACCGAGTTAGGTTACTGGGGAAATGACTGCTTAGCTTCTCTTGAGATTGAGCACGCCTTTGAGACCTTGGGTTGATTGAGAAATATGAACCAAGTGTGTGGCAAGTAAGTGTCTATCACTGGTTACTTGTCTATCACCGGAAATATTAGGAATTCAAACTTGATGATGACTTGACTAGGACATAGATTGAAACTTGAAGAGTTTTGAGTTGTTTTATTCGCATTGTGCACAGGATACTTATGTTTGAGCCAAACTTAACTTGTTTTCATGATCATGCTTACTAATGAAACTTTTTGATAGAGTTAGGAGAATGTATTAGGGATATGAGAGCATTGTAGAGCATATGACTTTAGATTGCAGCATTTTGCTTGAGGACAAGCAAAGGTTTAAGTCTGGGGGTGTGATGTGCGTAGATTGTATATACTTGTTTAGCATGTTTTGACGCATATTCACATACTTTGTACATGCTTTATCTATGCACTTTCGTACTCCCAGCTTTCCTTTTGAGCATATTTACTCTCTTTGTTCGGAGATCTGCTTTTGTGCATTTTTTTTTACACAGGAGTAGAATTTGGTGAAGGATGCGTGTTCGAGGCCAAATCCGCAAGCAAAGCAATGGAGGAAGGCATTGTACCTGAACCCCACACGGCCTTGCCATGGGAGTTTGCCCAGGCCGTATAGAGATGAGAGGCCATGTAGCTGTAGCAGAGAAGGGAGATGGCCTGGCTGTGTGAACCTCACATGGCCGTGCCAAGTTTTGAAACCCAATTAAGTCTAGGCCGTGTACACCACACGACCATGTCAGTTTTCTAGAGACTAGAGAAGCCTCGATTGTGTACCTTACATGGTCGTGTGAGGTTTCCAGTGAGTAAGAGAGTGTTGGCCATGTGCACCACACGACCGTGATGGGTTTCTAGAGGCGAAGGCAGTACAGGTCGTGTAGATCTACACGGCCGTGCAAGGGGATCATTGGTAGAGGCAAGCCACGATCGTGTACCTCACACGACCGTGTGAAGTTAGCAGAGAAGAACAGGTCGTGTGAACCTCACACGACCGTGCTTCGGGGTCGTGTGGCACTCAAACCCCTCTTCTATATAAGACTTCCTTCATGAATTGAAAAAGGATCTTCTCCCCTTTGGGAGAAAGGAAGATTTGGGCGATTTCCCTCCATCTTGAAGGGATTTTCTGACGATTCTAAGGAGGATCTTCACCGATTCGACTCCAAGATCGAAGGATTGGATCCGAAGATGATTCTTCTCTTTAGATAAGTTTTCTTTCTCTCCTTTCTTGGATTTGAGGGATTAAGAATGCTTGTAATATTTGTTTCTTGGGATTTCTTTCTTCGATTTATGGAGTAGATCTTTTGTTCTAGGATGGAGGGAGTATTTGTAAGGAAATCTTGATGTAAAACTCTTGTGGATATGCCAATTTCCCATTTCTATGATTTTGTCCTGTTTTATATCTATTTGATCTTGTGTGGAATGTTGTAATTGTGTCTAATTACCATGCTTGATTGAGGGTTTAGATATCTTGTGGATCTTGTAGTGGTAATTCCTCATTCGATTTTCCGAGGGATCTTCGTGACAGGAACATGCCCGTGTAAGGACGTTTGAGGGAGGATCTTGACGGTGAAATAGGATTCAAGGGGTTAGGATAGATTTATGCATTAATCTTTATACCTAGATGCGTTTGATGAGAGATGAATTCTTATGTTGATTATCCGAGGGACGCACGTGACAGACAAGCCTGTGTAAGGACAACATAGGTTTATCCCTATTTGATCACATTTAGGTGTAGATTTCAGTCCTAGGCCGGTTGTCTATTGCAAGAGAGAACTGACAACCTTCTACAAATGATGGACAATTGAGGAATGAGATTTGGGTAGATCATTTACATTGAGTAACCTTACAAAGAAACCAAAACTCCTAGAACATCCCTTATCATTTCCCTTATTCTTGTTTCCTAACTTTTCATTTGCATCTTTACCTTTGGTAGATTTACTTTGTACTTGTTAACTCATTGAATTGTTGTCTAGCTAACTCGCTTTGAGACATTTTTAGTGCTTATTTCAGTCCCTGTAGATACGATAATCTTTTATATTACTTGCGATATTTCCGTACACTTGCGAAGGTCAACAGTTTATCATGCATGACTTTCCTAGGGTTTTGATCTATATTAACCCTATTCCTATCATAATATTTAAAACTAAAATTTTACATGGGCATATAATGATAATCAAAATCATTTCTCCTAGCATGCATGGGAACATAAGATTTTGAATTTGACTTTGAATTGCGATTCAAATTAGGGTATACCTCCTTTACCCTTGAAGCTCCCCCTTGATTTGAGCTCCTCTTCTTCTTCTCCCATTTCTTTATATGTACCAACTTCTTAAGCTTTTTCTTCTTTGACCATTTGGTGTGGTAGTGCCCCATTTCACCACACGTGAAGCATCTAATGTGCTTCTTTTCCTTCTTTTTATTGCCATCATCATTCCTACAACCCACATTAGTATCTAAAATAATTTGAGTAGGTTTAGGAGTTACCTTTTTCTTACCCATTGGACACCTACTCTTGTAGTATCCCTTCTCATTGCATCCGAAGAAAATGATGTGGTCTTTTGACTTCACTTCGATGGAGATGCTTACTAGGTTGGTTTCCAAGACTTCTTCTTCTTCTTCTTCTTCACTTGCCTTGGAATCTTCTTCAATTCTTGATGATGTAGATGATACTTCATTATTCTCCTGCTCCTCCTTGGATGTTGAGCATGGATCAACTTTCGGTTGCTCCACCTCCTCTCCTTGAGCAATTGGATTCATTTCTTTGGGCTCTTCTTCTTCTTCTTCTTCTTCTTCTTGTGTAGACATAGGTTCTTCCCAAGGAACCTTCTTTATCTTGCTCCACAAATCGTGGGCATTCTCGTATTCTCCTACACAACTCATCACATTAGAAGGCAATATATCTATTAAAATTGATATTACCTTATCATTTTCCTTCGATCGTGCGGTTTGCTCCTCCGTCCAATATCGTGGTAGGAGCTTCTTCCCTTTCTTGTCTTTTAGGACTTCGAACGGTTCCTTGATCACCATCATGATATCCCAATCCATGTCGAAGAAGACCTCCATCTTCATCATCCAATATGTGGTGTCCCATAAGCCTCCTCCTTCAAACTTTGGCAGTTCAATCAAGTGATCATCTTCTTAGCTTCCTCGGCGGTTAGTCCGATGGAGAGCGACCTCGCTCTGATACCACTTATAGGGGATCGGTGGCCGGCTAGAAGAGGGGTTGGATAGACGGCGCCCCCAAATCGTTCGCTTCCTACGTATTTGTTAGTGCGCAAGCGGAAATACAATAACAAATACTAATACAAATACAAATATAAACAAGAAAGGAATGCAAACCGCTAACACGTTCATTTACGTGGTTCAGAGATAACTTGCTCCTACTCCATGGTTGTCCGTAAGGTGGACGATCCCTCAATCCGTCGATGGATTAGTCCCCGGAAGCTCTGGCTAGCTTAAACCTCCTTGTGGGTGGAGAAACCTCATCACAACACTCACCAAAGACACTTGGAAGCAAGGGAAGCCTCGAGCACTTAGTGACTACTAATTAGGCTTTAACCAAGTCTAATTTCGTCACCTTGGCCGACCATTCCAAGCTCCTTCTTATAGAGCTTGGAACAAATCAGCAAGCTGATTTGCCCGTTACCAGTCGATTGGTCCTTGCACCAGTCGACTGGTGCCAGCCCAACGACACTCCAACAACTCTTTACCAGTCGACTGGTCCTTGCACCAGTCGACTAGTGCTTGGCCGTTCGGGCACAGAAGCTCTCTGTGCTCACCACCAGTCGACTGGCCCCAGTACCAGTCGACTGGTACAACCCTAAACTTAGGGTTTCTCATCCCGAGTACATTTCTCTCGCACCCTCACGACTCACTTAACTCTTCTTTGTAGTCTTGACTTCTTGCCTTCAAGCCTACTTCCTTTTGCTCTCGTCCCTCGGATGCATCCAAGCCCGCGGATCGTCCCCAATACCATCCTTCGCGTATGCCTCGAAGTCGTTTCCCTCGGCCCTTGTCCTTGCTGCCTTGCCCACGGTCCCTCAGATGCATACAAGCCCGCAGCTCGTCCCTAATGCCATCCTTCACCAAACCCGAAGCCATCAACCTGAGTCACATGTGTATCCTGCAGTCCTACACAACTCAAGTACACATATCAAATATAAGGGTGAACCTAACTTAAATCCTTTGCCCAAACACCAAAACATATGGTCGCACGGACCATTGGGATTGCTCCAACAAAAGGAACAAATTTGCCTTCGGATAAATAATGTCTGAAGGCGCCTTCAAGCATTTGAAGGTGTCTTCGTACTGTTCATGGAAGGTGCCTTCCAAAGGATGAAGTTTGTTGATCGAAGCAGATAAGGCACAACATTTGTTGGATAAACTTTATCCCATTGGAGGCGCCTTCAATGCCTATAGAAGGCACCTTCCATGCTCTATTTAAGGCTGCTCACCCAAGGCTTCTACAATAACTCAGATACAAGCTTCTATACATCCGATCGAGGTTCTGACTACTTCGGCCTACTGCTATGACTCTGTTACGATGCTATTACACCAGACTATTGTCAAGGAATCGACTGACACCAAGTCTAAGTTGGCAGTCTTTGAAGGTATTAGGTAACAAGCTGTAATTTGTGTATTTAACTATTTGAAATAGAACAAGTGCAGGGTGTTGCACTTGTTCCATCTTTTTGTGTACTCGATTCCCTTTTCCAGAGGTACCAGAAAAGGTATTTTAGTAGATTACACATCGATAGGTTCATGGGACATGAGTCTTAGAGTAGGAGTCGCCAAAGGCTCCAAACCAAGTAAAATCACCTGTGTTTTCTTGTGTTGCTCTTTTTAGTTTTTCCGCTGCGTATACTTTGATTTCAAAAAGACAAAATGAGTTTTCAAAAATCACGTGATTCACCCCCTCTCCCACGTGTGTATCGATCCAACAGATGGAGCAAGGTGGGGAGGTGATTGAACCACTATTGGGTTGAGCTTAGCTAGGTAGTCAGGAATGTTAGGATCGATGGTCGCGGCTAGAGAGGGGGGGGTGTGAATAGCCGTCCCAAATCGTTCGCGTTTCTTTCTACAAATCAGGTTAGCGCAGCGGAAAATAAACAACAGAAACGTAAATGGAGAAATCAAACCTCAAGCACAGCGATGTAACGAGGTTCGGAGATGATACTCCTACTCCTCGGCGTGTCCGTAAGGTGGACGAAGCCTATCAATCCGTCGGTGGATGAGACCCCGGATAACCGGCTAATATGAACTCTTTCTGGGTGGAGAAACCTCGCCACAATCTCTTTTGCAACAGCAATAAAGGAGTACAAGAAATAAAGCAAGAAACAATGGAAAATATGAATGTAAATACACTCTACCAAGTTTGCTTGCCTTCTTCTCGTCGACTGAAGTCCGTTGATGAAGCAGACTGAAGTCCGTTGATGAAGCAGCAACTTCACGGATGATGCCAACAACAGCTGATCAACCAGTCGAGGGAAGCTCACACGAAGCTTCAGCGAAGAGAAGCTCAGCAAAGCCCAAATCGCAGTAAGGAGGAAGAGCAAGAACTGTTTTTGTAGAGGCCCTAGACCTCGATATATATCCTGCGAAGAAGAAGACACATAAACTAGCCGTTGTGTCGCAACGGCTAGGGCCTGGACCGATCAGGCACACTCCTGATCGGTCCAGGAGTGTTCTGATCAGTCTTGGGGACCGATCAGGCTAAGCCTGGACCAATCAGGCTATGTCTTGATCTGTCCAGGAGGAGTCTAATCGGTCCCTGGATCGATCAGCCTTTCTCCTTCTTCTTCTTCTGTTTGCTTTCTGATCGGTCTCCAGACCGATCAGATAATCCACAGAAGCATTCTGTTTAGTTACTGATCGGTCACCAGACCGATCAGCCGAGCTACCGAGCTACCGAGCCCTCTCTGACCTAGTCCGGAGAACGAGCTGCCGAGCCCTCTCCGACTTCGTCCGGTCCAGAGAATGAGCTACCGAGCTACGAGCTACCGAGCCCTCTCCGACTCAATCCGGTCCAGAGAACGAGCTACCGAGCCCTCTCTGACCTAGTCCGGAGAGCGAGCTGCTGAGCTACGAGCTACCGAGCTACCGGGCTACCGAGATACCGAGCTACCGAGCCCTCTCCGACTCCATCCGGTCCAGAGAACGAGCTACCGAGCCCTCTCTGACCTAGTCCGGAGAGCGAGCTGCCGAGCTGCCGAGCTACGAGCTACCGAGCTACCGAGCTACCGAACTACCGAGCTACCAAGCTACCGAGCTACCGAGCTACCGAGCCCTCTCTGACTTCCCATGCCAAGCTTCCATACTTGGACTTCTCCCGTGCCAAGCTCCCTGCTTGGACTTTTCCGTGCCAAGTCTCCATACTTGGACTTTTCTCGTGCCAAGCTCCCTGCTTGGACTTTTCACCAGATGTCTGGTCAACCTTGACCTATCTGGATTTCCCTTGCCTGGCTTCACTCACCAGGACTTTCCAACTGCCTGGCTTCACTCACCAGGACTTTCCATCTGCTTGGCTTCACTCACCAGGACTTCCAAACTGCCTATCTTCACTCACTAGGTCTTTCCCCTGCCTGGCTTCACTCACCAGGACTTTCACTTTCACCTAGCTTCACTCACTAGGATTTTCACCTGGCTTTACTCACCAGGATTTCCCGACTGCCTGGCTTCACTCACCAGGACTTTCCGAACTGCCTGGCTTCACTCACCAGGACTTTCCGAACTGCCTGGTTTCACTCACCAGGACTTTCCGAACTGCCTGACTTCACTCACTAGGACTTTCCGAACTGCCTGGTTTCACTCACCAGGACTTTCCGAACTGCCTGGTTTCACTCACCAGGACTTTCCGAACTGCCTAACATCCCAGTTAGGACTTCCCAGTCAAGTATCCGGTCAACCTTGACCTACTTGACTCTTCTTCATCCAACCTGATCAGACCCTGATCAGTATCTCTCCGCATGGACAACTGCACCTGCATTGTCCATGTCTACATGTCTTTCTGTATTGTCAAACATCGAAACCATGACCAAGGTTTACGCTTGGTCAACTAGGTCAACCTTGACCTACTGGAAATTGCACCAACAAGGAAGACCCGACACTTGACTTCATTAGTGCACTGATACAGCAAGGAGCTCAGTACCCCAGTTGAGTGAGACCATAGCCGATGGGACCCCTACAAAGGGTGAGGTCATTTTACCCACAGGAGGGAGTGCACCAGCAAAGGGCCGGAGGGAGTCCTCCTGCTAGTGGTGGCTACAGGGATAGGTGTTAGTATAATTCTTTGGAGACCATCTCATTGATATTTCTCTTATATGATGGTTGTTAGTCCATCATAGATTCTCTCTCCCGTGGAGTCATAGTTATTAGTAGTCCTTCTAGTCTTAACGATCGCAGCATCTTGGCTCAGATTTTCCATAAATAGTGCCAATTTTCCCAACCAAATATCGTAGATAGTCAAGCCACTAATCAATGAACGTACTGATTCATGTGCTCCACGAAGATTTCTAACAAGGATGACGAAGAGGACCTGAAATACAGTCCACAAAAGGGTTAGACTGGTTGGGGGACGGATCCCAGGGCCACTTCGAAGTTCAAGTTAGGATTTGCTTGAGGGAAAATGTCGAATGGAGAAGATGAAGAAGGGTAGAACCTGGTAGAGTTTCTGAGAGTACAGAATCCTTCTCCTTACCTTCATGAGGGGCTATATAGTTGTCAAGGGAGCCCCTCCACGTCGCTTGAAATATCATTATAGGAGTCGATGAGGGGGTCAGATCTGATGATCGTTGGTTACTTCCTTACTCATTCAGCGCTACGTGTCAATAAGAGACATCTACGAGATGGGACCTTTAGAATAGACAAAGTCAAGATTTGAGACTGAGACTGAGACTGAGAAGAGGTCGATATCCGATGTTGAGAGAGGGTGTTCAACAACTGAGCCCAAAACTGAGCTAAAAGGTGAGTCGGTCATTGAAACTGAAACTGAGAGTGAGAGAGGGTGTCGGGATCTGAGGCCGAGCTAGAAGGTGAGTCGGTTGTTTGGATTGAGACTGAGAGTGAGAGATGATGTCGTGACACAAGATCATGCTAGAAGGTGAGTCGGTCGCAGAGACTGAGAGAGAGAGATGGTGTCGTGACCAGAGATCAAGCTAGAAGGTGAGTTGGTCGCTAAGACTGAAACTAAGAGTGAGAGATGGTGTTGTGGCCCGAGACTGAGCCAGAAGGTAAGTTAGTCGCTGATATTGAAATTAAGAGTGAGAGAGGGTATTGGAATCCAAGACCAAACCAGAAGGTGAGTCGGTCGTTAAGACTGAAATTGAGAGTGGTGAGGGTGTCAGGATCTGAGACTGAGCTAGAAGGTGAGTTGGTCGTTGAGACTGAATTAGAAGAGATGTCGGGATTTGTGCTGAGATAGAGGTCATGGTAATTGACTTACCCTTGATTAGTCTTGCATCTCTAGAACGAGTTTATTGGGCTCGCTAAACTAAGCTTGAGTTCACCCTTCATAAGTGTCCTCTATTGTATCTTCACGTGAGTTCACCCTTCATAAGTATCCTCTATTGTATCTTCACGTGAGTTCACCCTTCATAAGTATCCTCTATTGTATCTTCACGTTGACGGACAGCTCTTTGGACTTTCTACACTATGGGACACGTAGAACTGCAGATCTATGGTCAAGTAACTTTTTTCTCAAAGTTAGCTTCTTTAAACTTTTTCTCTAATGAATTCCAATGGTCTGAATGTCTGTTAAATCCAACGATTTCCAATGCTCTTATTCTACCAGGAAAGTTGTTGTATCTTTAAAAATCATTGTCAACCATCATAAACTTTTATAAGCATCTAAATGGGATAATATAGTCTTGAAAAAGAGAAGTACCTTTTGTCTCAACCTCACGACTACTTCCACGACTACTTCCGACAATATTATTCCGCTGTTAATGGGCATCAGAAGTACGTGTCTTCTAAAGTGAATCTTTTGACCATCCAAAGAGCTGTGTTAACCATCCAAATTTGGATTATGGCCTAATTGCCAACCTGTCATCCTACTATTTCATGACACCGAGGTCATGAGGGGAGGCATAAAGATGATGATGAAATATGGGAGATTTGGTGATCCTGAGCCAAAGCATCTCTGATCTTTTAATAAAGTGAAATATTTGTAAAGAATGAGAAGATTCTCGACCACTAGCGTGTTCCTTGCAACTGCGTGAGAAAATGTTGACTCCATGTACATACTTTCGGCAATTTACTAAAATCACCTTGATTTTCTTTAATACAATTTTTTTTTTTCAAATTTATCAAAAACGCGTATTCATTTTTCATTATATCCCTCGATAATCGACTATTGCTACATCAGCAGTCATTGTTAAATTTTCCATGCTTCTATTTTGTAACCGTCTAAGCTCATGATAAAATAATTCAAAATCGTATCAATTTCAAAAACTTACAACTCTCTTACAAAACTTACAACTCTTAGTTTTGGCCATCAGCTAATGTTTTCTGGATTTATATGAGGGCTTTACTTTTTTATCTTTATATATTTTTTTTCTAAGCATAAAGAAGAACTCTCATTTAAATTTAAAAATCTTTCCAAATTTTCATTTGATGGCGTAACATTAAAATCCTTAGAACACCACCAATAAATCTAATTTATTGAAGCATTATTTGATATAGGGTAAAATAATTATAACGGATATTTTTAGCCTAGTATAATGATCTTTTGTATAGGGAATGTTAAACACCCTTTACATCCACTGGTTCAAGTATTTAACGCTTCGAATTGATTAATTCTAGAATAATCGAGGTCCTATGAAAATTTTTTACTGGTCACGAGGATAAATTGGAAAGCTCTCATGAAGACTCATCCAGAGAGTCATCATTCTTAGATCCACTTCTCACAAAAAAGAAAATTCCTTGTAGTGATTAAGATTTGAACCTTCGATCTTGATTATCCATTAGAGGGTCTAACCATTGCATCACTACCTCAGGCACCCATAAATATAATTGATTATAATTAAAGGTGATTACGATCACTCCAGACACTTCTCACAGTCTGTCCTCTGGTTATATAAAAGAAGATAAATTATGGAGTTTATAGTCCACCGCCAAGTAATTAGGGGTGGGAAAATTTTTTTTCTAGTGTATGTACCCTGCGGCCAATAAATCTAATTTATTTGTAATAAAATATTATTATGCTCATCCCAAATACCACTTAAAGTTCGTTCCTGGATTATATAAAAGAAAGTAAATGATAAGATCAGCTTATAGTCAACCGTCAAATTTATTAAAAAATTTAAAAATTTAAAAATAATTTAAAAATAATTTTTATTAAAAAATTAATTCTTATCTCGATAAAATAAATTTATCATCGTCTAATAACTGAGCGCCCAACTAATAAATCTAATTTACGGTACAAAATTTGAAGGTTTGGGACGAGACTATTATTGACAGCAAGATTCTACAGGATTGGTAGCTTGTTAAGGTGGTCCCGACAGCATTCTTGCACCTGCTGGAGTGGTGCCCACATCGTCTCTGTCGAGCACAATTAACTCTGAGATAAAATATATTTGAACATAGAGTTAATTAATTCTCCTTATAATAGGGAGAGGTGCAACAATGAATTAGTGACACCACGCAAATAACAAAGGATCAAGGTCGGCAAGTAAGATGATAAAAAGATAAATTTCATTATTGAGAAGAAATATTTTAAATCATTAAGTAAATCTTTAAAATATATACTTGATCATGGCCACGTGTAAACTAGACCCGTCCCTAAATTGTAATCGAGTCAATGGCGATGTTCACCGTAGACTCAAATTAATGGGCTAAAATCGTAACTGACCTATCATGACAGATCGATTAAGGTTTTAGTAAAAAAATAATGATACGACAAAAGTCAAAAAGCTCTTAGAGCATCTCTAATAAAGGATATTTAGAGGGGATATTTCTTTAAATATCTCCTACTTTCAAATATTCCTTATTGAAGGGGATATTTGATGGAACAAAGGAAATCACCGGGCACTCATCAGTCAGTGCCCGGTGATTTCTCCTTGTGGGGCCCATCATTTTGGTGGGCCGTCATTATTTATATTTTTTATATTTTTTTTAAAGTAATTATGGTGGGTCCCACCCAAAAAAGTGAGTGGCTTTTTTAATAAAGAAAACATTACAAATTTTAGAGATATAAACGTTAGAACATTAAAAATGGGTGTCACTATTTAATGTTTATATATTTTTTTAATGAAGTAAAATCAGAACATTAAAAAATTAAAAATAAAACAAAAGGTAACGTTCGAAAACACAACGTTCAGAAAAATAAACGTTCGAAAATTTAAACGTTGGGTAACGTTCAATTTCTCTCTATATATATATCATTTCTTTCATCTATTTACATTATTTCCATACTCATTGTCTATCAAAAATTTAGAGAGAAATGGATTTGTTCAACTCTACAAGTATCGACGAAAATTCTAGTGAAGAAGATTCTCAAGTTCGTCATAATTTTCTCGAAGACACAACGAGGCCTACAATATCAGATCCTGGTGAGGCGTTATTTATGATGGTAGTACGCAATCAATTTAGAGTAGCTAAATTTATGCAAGATTATCATGGGAGTACACAAAGAAGAAGAACAATTACCAGAGATCGTGTAGCTGGACACACTCGACTTGTCAATGATTATTTCTGTGTTGAGCCGATGTATACTGATGATATGTTCCGAAGACGATTCCGAATGAGAAAAGAATTATTTTTGCGTATAGTCACTGATTTGGAAAATCATCCTAGTGGATTTTTTAAATGGAGGGAAGATGCAGCAAGGAGAAAAGGTCTGTCGCCGCTTCAAAAATGCACGGCAGCTATCCGTCAACTGGCATATGGAGGTTCTGCCGACCAATTTGACGAGTACTTGCGAATGGGTGAAACAACTGCCCTCGAATGCTTGTCCAACTTTTGCCAATGCGTGATACAAATATATGGAGGTGAGTACTTAAGAAAACCCAATGCAACTGACATCACTCGTTTGCTTGAAATGCATGAACAAAAGCATGGTTTCCCTGGGATGTTAGGAAGTCTTGATTGCATGCATTGGGCCTGGAAAAATTGCCCGGTTGCGTGGAGGGCACAGTACACGCGAGGCGATCATGGCTATCCAACAATTGTACTTGAGGCAGTCGCATCTGTCGATTTGTGGATATGGCATGCATTTTTTGGAGTTGCTGGATCTCGTAATGACATCAATATGCTTAATGAGTCACCTATTTTTAATGATGTTTTGAAAGGAAATGCACCGGAAGTTAATTTTATTGTGAACGGTACACAATATACAAAAGGGTATTACCTAACAGATGGTATATATCCGGAATGGGCCACTTTCGTCAAGAGTTTTTCCTGCCCTCAGGATCCGAAAAGAATTAAATTTAAGGAAAGACAAGAAGCTGCAAGAAAAGATGTCGAGCGGGCATTTGGGGTACTCCAAGCTCGTTGGGCAATTATAAGAGGTCTAGGGCGACATTAGTTTATGGACAAATGCAAAGAAATCATGTATACGTGCATTATTTTACACAACATGATTGTGGAGGACGAAGGTCATGCAATATCGATTTGGGATCGCGAAGAACAAGATACAATCACAGCGAATCATGGCTCAACCAGTGAATTTGCTTAATACATTCGAAGAAATTCCGAGTTACGTGATACTCAGGTGCATCATCAACTTCGTCATGATTTGGTTGAACACATCTGGGAAACATACCATCATGATGAGTAAATAACTAATTTATTATATATAAAATATTTAGTTATTCAATTCTAATTTTGTGAAATATTTGAACTATGTTGTAATTTTTTTTAAAATGTGTACGTTCGATGTTGTATTGTTGATGTTGTATTGTTGATGTTGTATTGTTTTCATTTAAATAAAATATTAATATTAAAAAATATATATTGAATAATTGTCTAAAATATATTTATGAATAAATGATATACGAAATATATTAAAAATATATATTAATTTTATTTAAATATAAAATTATATGTAAGTTACTAAAATGGTTATGAGACTCATAAATATTTGATTGGTTAGAGGTTTGATTGTGAAGTTGAGAATATTTAAGAGTGAGATATTTGATTGGTGGGACCCATAAATATTTGGATGGTGAGATATTTCATTGTGAAAGTTAAGATATTTATATAGTGGGATATTTAAAAGTTGATGTGGAAGTGGGACCCATAAATACTTGGGAGAAATATCCCAAACTATTATGGATGCTCTTAGAAGTACTTCAGGGTCATTTAAATAAAAAGATTATCCTTTCTAAAGTCAACAGTCAGTGGGAATTTAGTCCAACGACATTTTTTTATGCTTACGCTAAAGAAAGGATAAATAATATTAAGTATTAAAAAAAATGGATAGTAATTAAAATAATTACAGTGAAAATAAATTAAATTTGACTAATTCAGTGAAATAAGATAAAATAGTAATCATGTAATAAATTTAAACTAACAGTTTGAGTACACCAGTTGATTAATCAAATTAGTAGATATATGCAATGATAATAATAATATCAGTTGATTAATCAAATTAGAAGTAGATATATGCAATGATAATAATAATAATAATATGATTCTTATTCTAATTTTTTTAAGTGAAGAAATTTTTAAAAAACTCAAAAAATTAAAGTACAAAAAAAAATAAGACAACACTAAAATCAAATGAAAATATTAAAGTAGGTGTTGTCGATCAGAAATGAAGCATGTGTTATAATGTGTAGTGGCATAAAAGATGAAAGACTACTTAGAACACAAGAATAAGAGTGAATTCTATGTAGATGAGTGATTTTCAAGTCCCGTCTTGAAACTCTTTATATAGGACTCCTCAGGTCGTCTAAAGTCTTTCCGATCGTCTATAGAGGTGCTGACATGGCTACAATGTCTATCCATTTGATAACATTAACGAAACTCTCTGGTCGCCCGGTCACCTTCGGTCACCTAGAGAAGGGTTAAATTTCATCCTGACTTGACTCGTACGATTTGTAGATAATGTCATCTCCCAATTGCTTACAAGTTGCTCCAGTTGCCCGTATCCCCAGTCGCCTAGACCCTATAAGGACACCTAGACCTCCGAAAACTCTTTGAAGAGAGTTATCACCAATTAGTTGCCCTTAGACTCCATCCGATTACCTAGAATAGTTGAACATGCTTCCCTATAAAAGGTAGATCCGCTACCTTAGCGGCCCCCCTAGTGCCGGCCCCACGGATATGGAGGGAGGTTCATGCAGGTACACAGGCCATAGGCGCATGGCGGGGTAAACCCCAGGTCGTCAGTTCCTGAGAATCGACCCCTGGTAATTACGCCAGAGATACCATGAGCCCACCGTCTGCGCTACGCCCTGGGGGCGAACATGCTTCCCTATAGTTGTTACACGTAATGAGTATGATATAAAATATAAAGTCACTCGTACTTACTGTTGGAGAAATTGGTATGATCCTAGGTTTTAATATTTGGGAAAAGGTTTAAGTTAGGTTTATTGTTGTATTTGATATACTCTTATGAGTATGCAGGATGCAGGTATAACAAGGAAAGTCCAAATGAGATCTTGCCAAAGGTAAAGTCCAAGGGTAAGTCTTGGCGATGTAACTTCAAGTATGTAGTCTTAGCAACGTAAGTCCAAGTATGGCTTGACAAGGATGAAGTCCGAAGCCAAAGGAAGCTCTTGAAGGCAAGTTATGAAGGATGGGAAAACATTCGAGGGACACAAGGCTGATGGAGGAGGCTAAAAGGTAAGGTCATGAGAAGATCCAATAACAAGGACATAGCCGAAGGAAGCATCTTGAAGGCAAGATGTGAAGGATGGGGAAGCATTCGAGAGACATAAGGGTGATAGAAGATGGCTAGAAGGCAAGGTTGAGATTGTGTGGACGAGGATGAGTGCATGAGAGATTGTACGGAGGGAAAACTCTAGATTTAAGGTTTTGCCAGTTGATTGACATCTGGACTAGCCGACTAGGATAGGGCACAAAATATTTTTCTACCTGATGGTCATAAAACCCAGTCTATTGGTACTGTAGTCAATCGACTAGTACACTTAGCCAATCCACTAGTATTGTAGCCAGTCGACTGGTACTATAGTCAGTCGATTGATACATTATAGCAGTCAACTGGTAAAGAGTCGTTGGCAGAATCGTGTATTCAGTGGAGTGTCATTGGCCCGCACTAGTCAACTAGTACAAGGATTAGTCGACTAGTAATGGTAAAATCAGTTTGCTGATTTCCCAAGCTCTATATAATGGATCTTGGGGTGTTTGGCCTTAGTGAAAAAATTTGTGATGGTTAACCCCTAATTAGAGTCTCCCAAGCACTCAAGTGCAATCCAAGTATAATCGAGTTTGAGGTGAGATTTTTCCACCTAGAAGAAGATTTTGTTAGTGTACGTTGCACTAATAATTAGGTTTTGATATATGACAAATATGTTAAATTTAGATGTGTTATTTGTCTAACCTTTTTACCAATTGTGCATGACTTGATGGGTCTAGAGAACTAAAACATCAGACTGAAGTCCAACTAGGTTTATAGCTGGCATGAAGTCCAGATTGGTTGAGATTTGGAAGAAGAAAGTCTAGCTAGGATGATAGTTGGCATGAAGTCCAGATCGATTGAGATCTAACAAGTGGAAGTCCAGATTAGTTGAAATCTAGCAAGAAGTTCTGGTCGGTCAAGGGACTTGCAGTCTACAATTGGTAGGTAAAGGTAAGTAATTAGAGGAGAGATTCAGTGAGGACGCGTTCCCAGTTGAGGGAACAGTAGGAGTTGGTCCAGCTTAAGTCCATCTAGGAAACTTAAGCTAAAACCTTGATTAGCTCCTTATCTCGGGGAGACAAGATCTAATTAATACTACTACCTTATTATACTAACTTTATTTTGTAGGATAAACATATTATAGTTGCTTGGACTAACACTTTTTTATAGGAAAGAGAAGGGTGAAAAAGGGTTTTCTGGGTGCCTAGAAGGGAATTTTTAAAGGGAGTCTAAATGCAAAAATATTTGAACTTGATGAAATATTTGATGTTAAAAAAAACAATTGAATTCCTTTTAAAAAGAAATCTTTAACTTAAAAAAAACTTGAATTCCTTCACTCCCTCTTAATTAATTCCTTAACAAATTCTTAGGGTCCTAGAGTTCAAGCAGAACAATTGTTACATATGATTTTCCTAAATTTCCATCTCACCCATTTTAGGTTATAAAGTATGTTCAGCTTATGAGTGAGTGTGAGATGGAGTTAACTTTATTTAATTCTTATCAATATTTGAAATTGAGGTAAGTTTGAAAATTTAGTGTGTTTGAATTTCAAATGAGTAAACATTTAAAATTTTGAAGATTTTGAAAATATAATTAATTCAATTTTAAATCATAATTTGAAAATATGATTTGAGAATTAATTAAGATTTTAAAAAATAATTATCATTAAGATTTTGAATTAACTATAATTTTGAAAATTAATTATTATATGATTTGAAAATTAAAATTAAGATCTTGAAAATAAAAATTAAGTAAGATTTCAAAATTAATTATGATTTGAAACTTAAGATTTTGACAATAATGATTTGTACCTTAATAATAATTAACTTTTTGAAAGTAATTTAAGAAATAATTTAATTATGATTTTAAATTTAATTATAACATTAAGTGAGATTTCAAAATTAATTATGGTTTTAAAGATTAATTATAATTTGAAATTAATTATGATTTTCAAAATAATTATGAAATTAATTATGATTTTAAAGATAATTATGATTTTAAAAATAATTATTAATTATGATTTTAAAAATAATTATGATTTTAAAGATAATTATGAAATTAATTATGATTTTAAAGATAAATTATAATTTGAAATTAATTATGATTTTAAAAATAATTATGAAATTAATTATGATAATGATTTGAAATTAAAGATTAAGATTTTGAAAATAAAAATTTAATAAAAAATAATTTGAAAATTTATGATTTGAAATTAAAGATTAAGATTTTGAAAATGAAAATTTAATAATTAATCATTTGAAAATTTATGATTTGGAATTAAAGATTAAGACTTTGAAAATTAAATATGATTTTAGATTAATTAATTTGATTAAGTTGAATTGATTTAGATTAATTGAGTTGTTAAATTAGTTTGTTTCATTAAGTTGTAATTGATTAAGTTTATTAAATTGATTATATTGAATTAAGATTTAAATTGTATTGAATTGAAAATTTAAATTGAATTGAATTAATTTTAATTAAATTCGACTAAGTTCATCCTAGGTCCATCACCCGATTCTAAGTTATCAATCAGGGAATCTTATATAGTTTTGTGAGATAGTTATCTTTTAATTTAGATTATATCTAAGGATTAATTTATATTTGAGTTAAACTTAGGTTTTCTAATTAGTCAATTAAATACACATTTCAAAGATTGGCTCCCAAGCTGTGGCGAGGCACTAGGCCTTCTTGGGTATGGGATCATCCACCACTTCTAGACAGAGCCTCTCAAAGAAATTATATATTTAATTTTCTTTTTGAAACCCCTAGGTTTAACTAATCAAGTGTAAATTACGCCTAGGTCCTTAATCTATCATAATCTAAGCATGCATATTATAAAGAAAAGAAAATAAGCAATCATCAAGAGATTTTATCTATTTGTTTATAAAGATAGTTTTTCGATTGGCTTCCCCTGGATCATATCCTCGATATGGTCTATCAAGGTAATGGACTTGATCCTTGGGGACCCAATAGTGTCCAAGTCTGACTTGATTAGTCAAATTTGACTTGGGAACCCATGCTTGGACTACTTTTCTATTTGATTGATTTACAAGTGATAAATACGACTTGTATTTGTGTTTGGCCTTAAATCCAAGTCCGGATTTGTTGTAACTGGCTCGTTGTTTTCCAAGAATCATATCAAGATTCTTGGAATCCAATGTGAACCGTTCCAGCTGTCCTTGATCTCTTTAACTTGAGTTTTCAAATTGGAGTTTTCTTCTTCAAGTTGTTGGACTTGAGTTGAACTTCCAATTTGAACTGGCTCAGTCAAAGGACTCGAGTTAGTCACTTCCTTAAGGGTTGTTACCTCCTTTTGAAGTGACTTAACCCGGACGTTGGATTTAGCTAATTTCCTTAACAAATAAGAAATTAACTTTTGTAAATCATTTACTTGAGTACCGACAAATAGAGAACTTACAGTGGAGTTAGGCCCTTCGGAAACGAATACGGATCCATGGATTCGCTTGGACTCGGTATTTGATTCGCTCTCGATTTCAGGCTTGAACTTGGACTTGGTTTCGACGATGTTCGCTTGTACCAATAGAGCGAGAAAGCTCATTTGTTCTTCTTCGTCGGATTCAGATTCATCTGATGACTCGGATCATGTTACCTTCAACACTTTCTTCTCTCTAGCCTCCTTTGTCTTGCTTGTACCTGCAACCAACGCAATACCTTCCTCGGCCGGAGTAGCATTAGTCTGCTCAAATAATTCATCTATTAAATCATGCTTACTTACTTTCGTATTGGAAGTACCTTCATGTAGCTCAATTAGCTTCTGCCACAATTCTTTTGCACTTGAGAAAGGGATGACGTGGTTCAGCTCATCATTGGTTAGTCTGCATTGAAGTGTATACATTGCTTTGACGTTTGCTTCTACCTTCTTTATGAGTGATGCACCCCAGTTCTCGCATGGGATAGGTTTGCCAGCGTCGTCAGTTGGAAGATCCATACCAGTTTTGATGATCATCCAAACTTCAAAATACGTTTGGAGGTATGCCTCCATCCGACCCTTCCAGTAACCGAAGTCATCTCCGGTGAAGAGCGGTGGATGAGTGGTGCTATAGCCTTCTTGGAGAGTCATTGAAGATCTAGCATAAAAAAATAGAAAAAACTTGTCCCAGGACTTTATCCTGGATTAGTAGTGCGGGATAAAAGAAGAAATAACATGCGTTCTTGAGTGGTGTTGCACCAACTTCGAGAAAAATTCGATTACGAAAAATCAGATCGGAAGGCGGCAAAAATACTGACTCTGATCGACTCTGAAAAACTGAAAATCACCACAAAAAGAATGCTTGACTAGTGGTTGCACCAAATCGAAGCGACCTCGCTCTGATGCCAATTGTTGGATCGAGACGCACTAGGGGGTGAATAGCTCTCATGGCTTTCACTTGTCGTTTTCGAAAATGTTCGAGTAATGCAGCGGAATAACAAATAAAACACAGGCAAGAAGACCCAAGTATTTTTACTTGGTTCGGAGCCTTGGGTGACTCCTACTCCAAGACCCATGCTTGTTGAGCGTTTACTTTGAGCAATCACTATAAGTTCACAAAATACAACGATGAAGTACAAGTAATGCAATAAATAAGTTATACCGACAACAGAAATACTAAGTTTGAAGCTCCTGGTCGTTGGTGTCGTAGAGCGTAGTTGGAGCGTTCAATGCAGCGTACAAGAGCATAGGTTATTCAGTTCTCATTCTATTTTCGTTGTCCTCGAAGCTGCTTCCCAAGGCTCCTTTTATAGCCTCTGCAGGACTGATCCAGATCCTCAAAGCTCGGGATCAGGTTTGACCCGAAGTGGATTGGTCGACCGATCCCCACGTTCGATCGACCGATCAGATGATCTCCTCCTCATCCGATCCGCTCGCTCCGCTTCGATCTGGTCAACTCCTATCCTTGGATTAGTCGACCGATCCCCAAGTTCAATTGATCGATCCCTCGACTGAACCCGGTCTGTAATATGGAAATCTAGTCCTTTTGTGCTACGGTTCGGTCGATCGATCAGGCCGTTCGGTCGATCGATCATGGCTAAGTCTCACCCTGCAAAAATGTTAGTTTCCTACAAAATAGAGTTAGACAAATAGCACATAAACAAATAAGTTGACAACTTTCAGGCTATCCGGTTCTGATTTTGGATTTCCTCCCGGAAACCCTAGGTCGAACTAACGCCTACTGTTCCCTCTGCGAGGAACGTGCCCTCACCTACTTGACTCAGGAGAGCATACTTGTTGCTAGTCCAGTCCTCCAGACCGACTGGACTTTCTGCCTAGGGTTACCACCTCCTAGGACCTAGGGCTACCACCCCCTAGGGTTTTCCGCCACCTAGGGTTACCTCCCCCTAGGATTTTCTGCCACCTAAGGTTACCTCCCCCTCCCCCCCTTAGGATTTCCACCACTTAGGGTTACCACCCCCTAGGACCTAAGGTTTCCACCTCTTAGGGTTTTCCTCCACCTAGGGTTACCACCCTCTAGGACCTAAGGTTACCACCCCTTAGGGTTTGACCCACCTAGGGATACCACACCCTAGGACCTAAGGTTACCGCCCCTTAGAGTTTTCGGTCTGTCTAACCGCAGTTAGGACTTTCCTACAACCTCATTCACACACATTAGATAACAAACCAACTTAACTTGAACCCTTTGACATAATCAAAACACCGGTTCGATCGTCGGATGCTTCCGCACCAACACTAAGTGGATCCCACGATAAACTTCTTGGCCCCCTGCATCCTCCATCTTGTACTTCTTGTCCAAGGACTCCCATAAATCCTTAGCCATTCTCTTTGTGCTATACACAACGTATACCGAGTCAACAAGGCTATTAAGGATGCAATTTCGGTAAAGGTACACAGAATGAGTCCATTCCTTGACTGCATTGATGGTCTACGTATTAGCATCCTCAGTACGCTTAGGAGGGTCCTTGATCAAGAACTGAGCTAGATCTAGCGTGATCAAGTATAAGAGCATCTTCTGCTGCCACCTCTTGAAGCTTACTCCAATGAACTTCTCTATCCTTTTCCTGTGATTGATTGATACAGTTCCAATAGGGGCAGAGGGGACCTTTATGTGTTGAGTCTATTGCACCTCAACACTTTATTTTGTGGCCATCTCAACAGAACTGAGCTTGTTTCAAGACTTGGTTCAATGGAGGAACTCATTGTTAGACTTCACATCGAAGAAGACAACAAGAGTTCAGAGAAAAAACTATTCTCACATGCTACTGTAAAAGTTAACATGATTGAGCATGGTCAAAACTTGAAACGAAAATGTTGGTGCAATCGACCTCCAAGGTTTTAATGTCAGACAAATATGTTTAAGTATGTTTAAGTATGCTTAAGTATGGAACTTGATTAAGAGAAGTCCTAGTTGTAGGCTAGGCAAGGGGAAAAATCTTGGTATATCGTGGAAGCCAGGTGAATAGGTCTGGAGGACTTTATCCCTGGGTAGCCGAATACTAAGTCTTGGTGAGTGAAGCCAAGTGGAGAAAATCCTAGGGGGTGGTAACCTTATGTCCTGGTGAGTGAAGCCAGGTTGAGAAAACCCTAGGGGGTGGTAACCTTAGGTCCTGGTGAGTGAAGCAAAGTTGAGAAAACCCTAGGAGGTGGTAACCTTAGGTCCTGGTGAGTGAAGCCAGGTTGAGAAAATCCTAAGGGGTGGTAACCTTAGGTAACGAGAAGTCTTGGAGGAGTGAACTCCAAGCAAGGTTGTTCGGATGGTTTCCGGTCGATCGCGCGCGGTCGACCGGACCAGCGGATCTCGGTAAATCTAGGTTTAGGTTTATCATTGTATTCTGTATTACTATTATTGCTGTTGGCTAATGTAGTATTGCAGGAAAAGTCTTAGTGGATCGGGCGATCAGACACTAAGCAGGAAAAGTCCAAACATGTCTGGAGGACCATGTTTGGCAAGTAAGTTGAGGTAAACAACTGGAGGAGCGATAGTGAGGTCAGGTTCCTGAAAGGAACAACCTAAGGTCGCTGATCCAACTGAAGAAATCGGGAAGATTTCCAAGTTGAGATAAAGACAGTTCTACTGTCTTTTATACTACTCATGCATTATAATATTACTGTGCTAATCTCTGTTTTGCAGGATTATTATCTAACACTGTTTTGCAGGTTCGACCCGATCGGTCGACCGAACAGGAGGATCGGTCGACCGAACCAGATCAACTCAAAGCAGGTATCAGTTCAGACCAAAATAGAGTACAGTCTGGTCAAAGCTTGATCGGTCGACCGAACCAGAGGATCGGTCGACCGATCCATAGTGACTCAGCACTGGCCAGCTCATTAGCACCGATCAACAGGAAAAGGAAAAAGCCTGATCGGTCGACCGATCCAATCAGCATTAAATACAGCATTAAAAGAAGATCTCAGCTAATTGTGACTAACAGGGAAAAGATCCTGTTCGGTCGACCGAAAGGCATGATCGGTCGACCGAACCCTTAAAGAGCATTGATTGTCGGAGATCGAGCCAGCGTCAGACTCCAGCCAGGAAGGAAGGGAGCGGGTTCGGTCGACCGAACAGAGGGATTGGTCGACCGAATGCCTAAGGCACCTATAAAATGAGGCTCGAAGTCTGAGGCCAGAACAACTCTTCTGATCATCTAAAAAGCTCTTCTTCGCGTACGGATTATGCTACATATCTTCAACAGCTGAGCAAGTCACTCCATCCGAAAGTACCGACCAAGCTACATCCTACGCATACGATTGTCGGTATATTTACTTTCATATTGCACTTAAATTAAAATAAGATAGTAGGAGTGTTACTATCTTATTTCATTGTACTTGTACGATCTGCTTCTTTCCAAAGATTTTGGAAAGAAGGGTTTTAGTGCTTTGCACATCGGTGCGGTCGAGGACCGCAGGCCTTCGAGTAGGAGTCGAGCTAGGCTCTGAACGAAGTAAACGACTTTGTCTCTTTTCTTATTTCCGCTGCACGATTCTGATTTAAAAAGTAAAAGAAAAGTTTTAAAAGAAGCAATATTCACCCCCCTCTATCGCTCGCATCTGATCTATCAATTGGTATCAGAGGCTGGTAGCTCTGAAATTACTTAACCGTTTTTCGAGCAACTTTTAAAAAAATTTTCTTTTCCTTAATTTTTTTTAAAGTAATACTTTTTACTCTTAATCCCGCACTACTAATCCCAAGACAAAAGTCTTGGAAATTTGTTTTCTATTATTTTCTTGCAATAATGTCAGCATCCTATCAAGAAGGGAGAAGTATCTATGAACCTCCACCATACGATCAAGTTTATTTCAATATCTGGAGGCGAATGATGGAGTCTTTCGTAGGAAGTGAGAGTTTTGACAATTGGATCACACTGAGATAATCTTCTCGAAACTCACAAGCAAACACAAAGGTAATAGATATATTAATTAGTGTTTTACCTAACAAAATTTTGTGTCAATTAGAAGATTACAAAAACATGTTTGAGACGTTGACCAAATTGATCGAGCTTCACGAGACTCTGTCGAGGCTAGAACATCAAGACGAAAGTGAGTTCGAATACAAGTCCGAATCCGGAGAGCTATCCTCAGAGTCGGATCTTTAAGAACAAGACCAAATCAACTTCATCACACTAGTGCCTGAGGAGGAGGCTGATGGATCCGAACCCGAGTCCGACCAAACAATCGAGCCTGAATCCGAAACGGCATTAGTCAAGGGGGAGAATCCTAATGAGGATTCAAAAGGTAATATTTTAAATACAAAATTTAAAGAACACATAATATGTTTTAATTGCAGTGAAAAGGGACACTACAAAAATAAATGTCCGATGAACCAATCCGGACAATCGGAGGTAAAAGAGGAACCGATGCCTAGAGTCTGGAAAAGGAAGGACCACATTGAATGTTTCAAGTGCAAAAAGATGGAACACTACAAATCTCAATGTCCGGAGAGAAGACCCAAGGATTCAGGGGGAGCAATTAAGGTAAAATAATTTATGTTACATGAAAAATTGTATGATTTAGATCCTTCATATTTGAATTGTACTATAAATCTAAAAAAGCATGAAAATCATACCTTACTTAACAAAACTAATTTAATTAATAAAAATTTAAATAATTTAAATACAATTAAAATTGATCAAATCAATCCAAATCTTATCAAGACCCAGATCCAGTTAATCAAAGTTTATTTATTCAAGATAATTTGAATTTAAATCAAAATAATAATTATCTAAAATTAACTAACAGTAAACAGAACTTAACTAAAAATTTAGAAAGTAAAAATAAGAAATTAAACTATAAATCAAACTTTAGAAAACTAGAAAAATAAAATTAATAAATTAGAAAATATTATTAATAATTTTATCAACTCACGGAATCTAGATTTAAATTATAAATCAAAACCAAATCTAAAACAAAACTTTCGTAAACTTAATTATAATCATATACCTTTTAATTATGAAACTAAATTATAACAACAACAACAACAATAATAATAAAACAATAACAACAATAACAATAATAATAATAATAAAATATTAACAATAACAATAATAATAAAACAACAACAACAATAATAACAATAATAATAATAACGAAAATAACAATAACAATAATAAAACAATAATATTAATAAACAATTTGTATCATGCATGACCTGTTTGAATTGTTTGAATTGCCATGCATACTTATCTGTTATATACCATGTCATGCATATTCTCTTAATTTAGAACGGTTAGTTAAAAAGGTTTACCAAACCCTAACAACATAGCATCGGAATGGATTGGGATGATAGTACGTCAAGGAAACTTTGTCGAAGGCATGTCTAGGCTGAATATGGAATTCCACCTGGTGCACTAGACTTAGTGAATCTGACCGAAGCTACCCCAGTCACACATGAGCTAGTTAGACCAAAATTTAGTATTAAGTTTTTTGGGCGGGAACAATTTAGAAAGTCTTCAGCAAGTGGTCCACCGTTGATACACAAGAAGGTCATATGCCTCGCCACTGAACTGAAAGCTTATCCTTAGGAAGTCTGCTTGATTAACCCAAAGCTAAGTTTGAATCTAACATGGGTTCAATAACCTTTTTCAAAAATTCAAACTTAAATAATTTCAAACATAATTAAATTAATTTCAAACTAAACCAAATAATTAAATAATTTCAAACTTAACTAAATAATTTTAAAAATTAATAAAACTAGTTTAACTTAATTAACTTAATACACTTAATTAATTCTTAATCTCAACTTGAAATCTTAAATCAACAAATAAAGTAATTTAACACTAAAAACAAATTAAAATTTCAAAACTAATTCCAAAATCTTTCCCGAATTAATTCCTAAGAAACTAATTAAATTCATAGTCAATTAATCTATAACTATTAATTATGACACTTATAATCAACCTTATTTGAAATAAGTAATAATTAATTATAAATCAACTTTTTAATCCTTAATTAATTAAAAATAAATAATCATACTAAATTGAAACTAACTTTTAAATTAAGTTTAAATTAATCAATAATCAAACAAATCAACCTATAACCAAAATATTTAAAAAAAACAAAAAAAAACAAATTCTTAACCAAGTCAACTTAAGTAATCCTTTATTAATTAGCTAATTATCTTTAACAAATAACTTTACAATTCCTAAACTAAACGTTACCATCAACTTAATTACTAATCCATTTTAACCTAAAATTAATTTAATCAAAGTTCAACTATAACTAAATTTTAACTTAATTACAACGAAATTCACAATAAATAAAGTCATCTCACACAATTATAGGATTACCATACTTGAAAATTTGGAATGGGTGAGATGCTAAGAAAATTAAAATTAAATTTTTTTTAAAAAAAATGTTTTTGAAAACTTATAATTCTATTTTCTAATGAAGTATTTTTCAAATCTTGATTGATGATTGATTGGGTGTATTATATATATAAATTATTGTTATTCACCGGCTAAGTCTTTAGAACCTTAAGTCAATCGTGACCCTTAGACACACATAGAAAAGTCTTCCTTGTGGGTAACAAGGATATCTAAAAATAGTGTCTGGTTAAGGGGGGGGGGAGACTTGATTGAAGGATATATTTTTTTATTATATTATTCAAAATCATGCTTTTGAAAACATATTTTGAAAAATATTTCAAAACACTCTTTGAAAAATACTTGATAATACTTCTCTACAAATCTTTTTGAAATCATCTTTAAAATCTCTTAATCAAATACTTTTACAAACTTATTTAAAGAATTCTGATTTTTACATTAACTTAAAAATATTTTTGAAAAATTACTTACAAAACTCAAAATACTATCTTTTAAACATAGCTCAAGCATTATCTTTTCAAAATCATATTCTTATTTTTGTAAAAACATCTTAAGTCTTGAATATTTTTTTTTAAAAAAAATTAGCTTGAAAATATTTTTGAAAAATTGCTTACAAAAGTTTGTCCTTTAAATATAATTCAAAATCATATTCTTCAAACTCATAGTTTTTGAAAACTTTTTGAAAAATCATAGTATAAAAAATAGTTCCTTGAAAATAATTTTTTTAAAGAATTCCTTGAAAATTACTTGAAAATATTTTGAACCCAACTTTGAAATAATCTTTGAAAGCTTGAAAAAACTATTTTCAAATATTTTTGAAAATATTCTTGAAAGCCCTTACTTAGTGCATTCTTCAAAAAATATATGAATCGTGGACTGATGCTTTTTCAAAATATCTATGAATAATTTTTTAAAAATCCAAATATACATCTTATTTTTAAAAAAGGGTAAGGGAATACCATAGGAATATCTTGAAATTATTTAAAGTATTCCATCATTGTTGGTGCAAAACTTAGGAATCCTTAGCACTTAAAGTCATTTATAAAGGGTTCTTTTTGTTGTATGACAAAAGGGGGAGAAGAAGGGTTTAAGTTAGAAATCTAAATCTTTTTGAATTGACCTAACTTAAACATATTTGTCAAACATCAAAAAGGGGAAGATTGTTGGTGCAATCGACCTCCAAGGTTTTAATGTCAGACAAATATGTTCAAGTATGCTTAAGTATGAAACTTGATCAAGGGAAGTCCTAGTTGTAGGCTAGGCAAGGGGAAAAATCTTGGTATATCGTGGAAGCCAGGTGGATAGGTCTGGAGGACTTGATCCCTGGGTAGCCGAATACTAAGTCTTGGTGAGTGAAACCAAGTGGAGAAATTCTAGGGGGTGGTAACCTTAGGTCCTGGTGAGTGAAGCCAGGTTGAGAAAACCTTAGGGGATGGTAACCTTAGGTCCTGGTGAGTGAAGCCAGGTTGAGAAAACCCTAGGGGGTGGTAACCTTAAGTAACGAGAAGTCTTGGAGGAGTGAACTCCAAGCAAGGTTGTTCGGATGATTTCCGGTCGACCGCGCGCGGTCGACCGGACCAGTGGATCTCGGTAAATCTTGGTTTAGGTTTATCATTGTATTCTGTATTACTATTATTGCTGTTGGCTAATGTAGTATTGCAGGAAAAGTCTTAGTAGATTGGGCGATCAGACACTAAGCAGGAAAAGTCCAAACATGTTTAGAAGACCATGTTTGGCAGGTAAGTTGAGGTAAACAACTAGAGGAGCGACAGTGAGGTCGGATTCCTGAAAGGAACAACCTAAGGTCGCTGATCCAACTGAAGAAATCGGGAAGATTTCCAAGTTGAGATAAAGACAGTTCTACTGTCTTTTATACTACTCATGCATTATAATATTACTGTGCTAATATCTGTTTTGCAGGATTATTATCTAACACTGTTTTGCAGGTTCGACCCGATCGGTCGACCGAACAGGAGGATCGGTCGACTGAACCAGATCAACTCAAAGCAGGTATCAGTTCAGACCAAAATAGAGTACAGTTCGGTCAAAGCTTGATCGGTCGACCGAACCAGAGGATCGGTCGACTGAACCAGAGGATCGATCGACCGATCCATGGTGACTCAGCACTGGCTAGTTCATTAGCACTGATCAGCAGGAAAAGGAAAAAGCCTAATCAGTCGACCGATCCAATCAGCATTAAATATAGCATTAAAAGAAGATCTCAGCTAATTGTGACGAACAGACGAACAGGGAAAAGATCCCGTTCGGTCGACCGAAAGGCATGATCGGTCGACCGAACCCTTAAAGAGAATTGATTACCGGAGATCGAGCCAGCGTCAGACTCTAGCCAGGAAGGAAGGGAGCGGGTTCGATCGACCGAACAGAGGGATCGGCCGACCGAACGCCTAAGGCACCTATAAAATGAGGCTCGAAGTCTGAGGCCAGAACAACTCTTCTGATAATTTAAAAAGCTCTTCTTTGCGTACGGATTGTGCTACACATTTTCAACAGCTCAGCAACTCACTCCGTCCGGAAGTACCGACCAAGCTACATCCTACGCATACGATTGTCGGTATATTTATTTTCATATTGCACTTAAATTAAAATAAGATAGTAGGAGTGTTACTATCTTATTTCATTGTACTTGTACGATCTGCTTCTTTCCAAAGATTTCGGAAAGAAGGGTTTTAGTGCTTTGCCCATCGGTGCGATCGAGGACCGCGGGCCTTCGAGTAGATGTAGAGCTAGACTCCGAACGAAGTAAACGACTTTGTCTCTTTTCTTTCCGCTGCACAATTCTGATTTAAAAAGTAAAAGAAAAGTTTTAAAAGAAGCGATATTCACCCTCCCTCTATCGCTCGCATCTGATCTATCAGAAAAACCCCAAGTCTTATAAGATGGGACTTATAGGAGGAATCAGTAACAAGATATTCTCTGGGAAGTGCTTCAACTATAACTGAGTCTGTCACAAATCTTTGAAGTGCAAAAAGCCAGAGAAGAAGTAAGAGACCAACTTGAACAAGGGACCAGAAATGGATGACCTCTACACAGTGGTCTTAGAACTGAACCTGATCGATTCAAACTTGCAACAATGGTGGATCGATACTAGAGCCACCAGACATGTCTGTTGCAATAAGGAGCTGCTCCACAATTTTGAAGAAGTCAATGGAGACAAGCTGTTCATGAGGAACTCAGTAACGTTGGACATCATAGGCTAAGAAAAAGTAGTGCTGAAGATGACCTCGGGTAAGAACCTTACTCTGAACAATATGTTGTATGTTCTAGAGATTTAGAAGAATCTAGTGTCTAGATCACTATTAAGCAAGCATGTTTTTCGTATTATTTTTGAGTTAGATAGAGTTGTACTATCCAAGAATGGAATGTTTATATAAAGGGGCTATGTATCTGATGGACTATTCAAGCTTAATATAATGGACATTAGGCCTAAGATAAATAAAGATGAAAGCTCTTTTACTTATATACTTGAGTCTTTATATTTATGATATGGTAGATTAGAACATGTTAACTATGATGTGTTGCATAAATTAATAAACATGCAAAACATACCTACATTCCACTGTGACTCAAAACACAACTGTGAGACTTGTGTTAAAGCAAAAATGCCCATGGTTGATTGGCAAAGACTCAGTTCAACACACTCAACACAAAATAAAGTATTGAGGTGCAACAGACTCAACACATGAAGGTCCTGATTAGAACTGTGTCAATCAACCACGGGGAAAGGCCAGAGAAGTTCACTGGAGTGAACTTTAAGAGGTGACAATAGAAGATGCTCTTCTCCTTGACCACACTCAATCTGTCTTAGTTTTTGATTGAGGACCCTCCCAAGCATGCTGAGAATGTTGATGCGCAAACCATCAGTGTAGTCGAGGCATAGATTCATTCTGAGTACCTTTGTCAAAACTATATCTTCAATAGCCTTGTTAACTCGCTATACGCTGTGTATAACATGAAAAGAATGACTAAAGAGTTGTGAGAGTCCTTGGATAAGAAGTACAAGAAGGAGGATGCAGGGGCCAAGAATTTCATTGTGGGTTGATTCTTGCACTACAAGATGGTTGATTCCAAGATGGTGATCAACTAAGTCTAGGAGCTTCAGGTGATATTGCACGAGATCCACTTAGAAGGGATGATTTTGAGTGAACCTTTCAGATGACTACTATTATTGAGAAGCTGCCTCTCAACTGAAAGGACTTCAAGAACTACCTGAAGCACAAATAGAACTTCTTTCCTCTTCCACCTTTTCTCCATTCATTTATATCCAACACTTTTCTCCATCTCCCCTTCGTGAACCCTAATTTTAGAGCCGCCTCATTCTTCCTATGACTCATCTCTCTTCTCCCATTAAGAGTTCTTCCTCTTTGTCTTTCGAGATTGAATGCTAGGGTTTATAAAGTCAATGGTGAGTAGTTTTGGTACTTCACCGAAAGTTTCCTCCCCTTCAAGCTAAGTATGGAAAGTCCTCCTTTTCTCGATCCTCCCTCCCTCATCGATCTTTAGTCTCCTCTTCTTTTATTCCTCTATTGTGACAAAAAGGCGAAACGCTCGCTCTCAGCGCCTCCGCCGTACCTGATTCAAGGCCATCACGAGGGAAGTAAATCGTAACATCCGAGCGAGTATGTGACGGACGGGTGTAATACGGAGTTAGCGGATTTATTCCCCAACTGCCTCGAGGATCGACCCTACTGTTGGGACCTTACATGGCTAGAGGGGGGTGAATAGCCTCTTTGAAAAACACTAAACAACAATTTCTTCAAGAACTTTGTTAGCACAGCGGAATTATAAAACTAAAACAAGAAAACACAGCACACTAACTCAGAGATTTACGAGGTTCGGGGATAACTTGCCCCTACTCCTCGGCGTGTCCGTAAGGTGGACGAATCCTCTTGATCTTTCGGTAGATCACACCCCGGAAGCTATCCGGCTAAAGGATTCTCCTTCTCGGTGGAGTAACCTCTCCACAAAGTCTTTAACAGCAGTAAGAAATTAAGCACAAGACTTACAGTAGTGGCTCAAGTGAAATGATCAAAGGAAGCTCACAGCCACAATCAGCGAAGAACAAGCGCACTGCTTCAATCTTCCAGAGAGTTTTTCTCCACAGTGTTTTTCACAGCAAGAGCACAAAAAGCATTGTCCCGAGAGCCTCTCCTCTCCACCTTCATATGCCTCTCTGCTCTGTAACGGATCTCTGCCAAACCTGCAGCAAATCCCTGCAAATCCCTGCAACCGTCCACGACGTCGCCAATCACACTTCTTCCTTGTCTGATTGTCTCAGCTCCCACCAATGGCATCCTCGTTTCCACTGGTACCTCTGAGCTTGAACCTATCAGCACAAGTCAAGCTGATTTCGACCAAACGGCTGCCAGCAGATCGCAAACGAGACGTTGCTACCAAAACTGGTTTGTCCGCAGCGAGACACAGCAAAAGCCTTTTGTTGCCTTCTACTAATGATCCTTAATTTGAATTCACCCAACATCGTAATCTGTAACCTGAAACTTCGAGAAAACTTGCAGCAGATGGTTAGAAACGAAATAGGTAAAAGCAATTGCGAATCAGAAACAATAAGAGAAAGCGCATGCAAAACAAGCCATACTGTGGATCGGTCAGCAGACCGATCCACGCTTCTATTTATCGTCACTGATCGGTCTGGTGACCGATCAGGTGCTTGTCTGATCGGTCCCAAGACCGATCCACCCCTTCACGCGAATCTGCCACCGAAGCCTGATCGGTCTGGGGACCGATCAGGACTCAGCTGGATCGGTCTGTAAGACCGATCAGTATCCACTCAGCGCTACTGAGGATCATCTGATCAGTCCCCAGACCGATCAGTATCCACTCAGTGTGCTACTGAGTCGATCAGTATCCACTCAGTGTGCTACTGAGTGTTATCTGATCGGTCCCCGGACCGATCAGTATACACTCAGTGTGCTACCGAGTGTTGCCTGATCGGTCCCCGGACCGATCAGGAAACTGGATCGGTCCGCAGACCGATCAGCCGTGCCATTGTGCCACTGGATCGGTCTGCAGACCGATCCAAAACTGTGAGTCTCGAGTCAAGCTTCCAAGCTTGCTGTCCTCACCCCTGACGGTCCAGAGAGCGTGCTACCGAACCCTCTCCGACCATACATGCCAAGCTTCCACACTTGGACTTCCCAATTGCCTGGTTTCACTCACCAGGACTTTCCAAATGCCTAACATCCCAGTTAGGACTTTCCCACTGCCTGGCTTCACTCACCAGGACTTTCCCGTGCCAAGCTCCTCGCTTGGACTTTTCCCAATCAGGTCAATCAGGTTAACCAAGTCAACCTTGATTAGTAATTAGTCTGAGTTAATTTAATATCTGATTCAAACTTAAATCAGTGTCAACATCAAAACAACATCCAGGTCAGACTGTATCAACAATCTCCCCCTTTTTGTTGTTTGACAACACAATTTAAGTTTAGATCAGAAAAATTCTCATATCCATAATTTCAGGGAAATTAGGATCTCCCCCTAAGATGGATATAACTCAGTTACTTTCTCTTTTTTTTCTTTATTGATTCAAAGAGGTCAAATCGTCTCTGAACTTAATTATTTTCTCCCCCTTTGTCAAACACCGAAAAGGTGTAAAATAATGAATAAGACTGACAAGCACCTCCCCCTTTTAACCACTAACGCCTCAATCTTAATCCACATAAAAAAAACGGTATATGAAAAACAATGGCATATGAAACATCATAAGTGTATCATGAATAGTGAAGCATCATAAATAGCATGAATATAAGAAACACAGCTAACATCCAGTTCAGATAAATGTATCAAAGACATAGTATCAACAAAACAATCAAAACATAGAGAATGTCAGCCAACATCCTCATCAAGAGGATCATCCGCAGCATCAGCTGGAAGAGTGGAATCCTGAAGAGGCATGCTGCTGCCTGAGGGTAGCTCGCCCGCGGAGTGCTGAGGAGGTGGATGGCCGGCCATCCATCCTAGAAATGCCTGATGTGTCGCCAACTGCTGTCTCTGTAGAGTATCGAAGCGCTGATCAATCTGGAGGCGCAGGCCATCGAACTCTGCAGCCACCATCTCCTCGTGGCGGTCAAACCGGCTCTCCAGCTCAGCGATCTGCCAGCGCAGATCTGGATCCTCCTCGCCATATGCAGCAGCAGCAGGAGGACGAGCAACCTGTCGTGGAAGTGGTAGCTCACCCAGTGCCCTCCCATCCTTCCACCTAACCGTCCCATCTTGACTTAGGATTCCGGACTTGGAAAACGCACGTTTCCCAAGTCGACAATCCTGCCTGACCATCTTCACTATCCTCCCCCTAGAGACGTCAATACCCATGGACTCGAGCCAATCAGTAATTATATGCCCAAAAGGCATATAGATGTTGTCGCCGCTCGGTTCGCTATGGGAAATGATAGACATATAGACACTCGACATAATATCAAAATCTAGACGTCGACGTAACCCATAAAGCATCAGACAGTGATATGGTCGAATTTCTGCCAACGGTTTAGAGGTGATAGGTAGAAGACATTGTGTGACAATTTTGAAAAGAATGTAGTCAGGAGCAGAGAGTCTAAGGGCTGCAAATGTAGGAAAGTCGTCATCTAACTCATCTAAACCATCCAGTCTCGGATGACCAAAAAAGTACTCATAGATTGAGTCAGAAGAGACATTAAGAGGATGAGGTATGGGTTCAGGCAAAACAGGATAGATGGAGAACACCGTCCCCGAACACAAACGACAACCTAAATACCCAAAGAAGTCAATTATGTTGAGATCAACGTTTTGCTTAGCCACTCTTGTCCTATAACTACCATCAGGAGTCTGATGAAGGTTGTTATAGAATTCAGATACTAAATCAAAGTTGATGTCCCTTTCTAGAAAAACCAACGAATCGAGCTTGTAGTAGGCAATGGTTTCTAAAATAGAGGGACAAGATTCCTGCATGAACTTCTTATCAACAGATCGACAAGGGAGTAATTTGAAAGTCCTCTCCTTAAATGATTTTTCAAATTTTTGGTTGGGGAATCTCCCCGAACTAGCCGGTTGAGGTCGGGAGGTAGCAGGAGCTTTGGACTTGGATTTGGATTTCTCGGTTGGTTCCTTAGAGGTACCCTCACCACTAGTGGGTTTCTTCCTAACCATTTGGACAATGGGAAACAAAGAGAGAGCACCGGAGCCACCAACAAATAAGAATCGAGACAAACACAACAACAGAAGATGAGAAATGAAAACACAATGCCAAGTTCTATAGAGGTAGGAGTTACCTTGGAGCCATGGAACTCTCGGCTAGGGCTTCCGAGGGCTGGAGCTTCGGCGTGCAAGGAGAAGAGAAAGGGTTGGCTGGTGGGAAGAATCGGCTAGGGTTCGCGTGAATGAGGGAAAGAGGGGATCGGGAGGTTTTAAGGGTTAAGATGGGTGTACAGTGAAGAAATGATCGGACGGTTGTCCGATCAGAAGGTATTCGACGCCCGATCGGTCACCGATCGATCAGAACCTCCGATCGGCCGTGGACCGATCAAGGTGATCAGAGCATTCGAAGCCTCGATCGGTCACCGCACCAATCGGGAACTTCCTGATCGGTCCGTAGACCGATCGGGAATCACAACCCTCTAGTCACGCCTTAACCATGGAACCACCGATCGGTCTATGGACCGATCAAGAGCCTTATGCGTATCAGATATCCCGATCGGTCCTGGACCGATCGGTGAGTCGCACAATAACCTGATCGGTCCTCGACCGATCGATTACGATGAAAGATTGGGAAGTTTTTGATCGGTCCGTCGACCGATCCAGACTGATACAGTATGCTACTGTATCTTCCTGTGAAATTTTCAGTGATTTCAGTAACCGAAATCCTTTGATAGTTCGTAGAAGTTTCTCCAGTAAAACTTTCAAAATCAATATCTAGAACCCTGAGAATCTACAAGCATAACTATGTCCTAACGATGGGCTCTTATGGTGTGAATTTGTTTATAATTTGAGACTTTCATATTCGACTACAAACACTGAGATTTCAGACAAGTTTCAAGTTTGTCAAAATAGACAACTTGTCCTAATTTGCAATCAAGGCATGAAAGCTGAAATTCTTGATTCTTGTTATGTTTAGTTTCAAGTTTGTCAAAATATATTCAATTTATTATTATTTCCTTTAATAACCTATCGTTTTATCAATCAAAAGTCATGACATGAACCAAACAACAATACCAATCAACACATTAACCATCAACCATGATTAGAAAAATTTCTAGGCAAATGTCCAACCAAGATTCCTTGGTTGGAATATATGAGTAAGATCTAGGAACCAAATACACATGAATTATGTAATGGCCTTCCCCATACTCAATTAATGTCTCTTCAACCTAATTATTCAAGGGATGCATAATACATTTTGAATAAATTGGTTGTTCCTAGCATCTCACCCCATTTCTAGCAAACAAAAACAATTTGTTAAACCTTATCGTTTGTGTGAGATGTCCCCAAATTGCCCAAATCAGTTTCCCAATTACTCTTGTCATTTTAATAGTCCTTATTGATCATGGTGAAGTTCTAATGACCTAAGGAGCCAAACACATTCCCAACTCCCTTCTTAAATGACTAAATTCATTCTCCGGAAGGGGTTTTGTGAAGATATCGGCTAGGTTTGACTTTGACTCCACATATGTGAGCACAATGTCACCCCTAGCTACGTGATCTCTAATGAAGTGATGACGCACTTCAATGTGCTTGGTCCTAGAATGATGGACTGGATTTTTAGTTAGGTTGATCGTGCTAATGTTGTCACATAGCACTTGTACACCCTTATAAGAAAGTCCATAATCCTCTAGGGTGTGTATCATCCACAACAATTGTGATACACTCTCTCCCATGGCAATATATTCGGCCTCTGGAGAGAGCAACACAATGTTGCTTCCGACTTGACCAACTAACTAAACATGAACCTAAAAATTGGCAACCCCACTCGTACTTTTCCGATCCAATTTGCACCCAGCATAATCGGAGTCGGTATAACCTATCAAGTCAAATGATTCAGTACGAGGGTACCAAAGACCTACTCTAATTGTGCCTTTAAGGTATCTCAGAATTCTCTTAACTGCAATTAAGTGAGATTCCTTGGCACAGACTTGATACCTAGCGCACATGCCCACAGCAAAGAGTATGTCCGGTCGACTAGCTGTGAGATATAGAAGACTACCGATCATGCTTCTATATTGCGTTAGATCAACTGATTTTCCACTCTCATCATTGTCAAGACGAGTGCTCGTCGCCATAGGAGTGGATACTTCCTTAGAATCACTCATTTTGAATTTCTTAAGCATCTCTTGAGTGTATTTTGCTTGATGGACATAAATGCCATCTCTAGTTTGTTTGATTTCTAGTCCAAGGAAGAATGTCAATTCTCCCACAAGACTCATTTCAAACTCACTTTCCATGTGAGTGATAAATTCATTTAAATAGCCCTTGTTATTTGAGCCACAAATTATGTCATCGACATATACTTGGGCTACAAAAATATTTTCACCATCTCGACGAAGAAATAGTGTTGGGTCTATTTGACCCCTTACAAAACCCTTTTCTAATAGATAAGTCGACAACCTTTCGTACCAAGCTCGAGGTGCTTGTTTTAGCCCATAAAGAGCTTTCTTGAGCTTGAACACGTGGTTTGGAGCTTCAGTATTCACAAACCCCGGTGGTTGTTCAACGTAGACTTCTTCTTTAATGAAACCATTTAAGAAGGCCGATTTAACGTCCATTTGATAGAGCTTGAAACCTCTATGTGCAGCAAAAGCTAGCATTGAACGAATGGACTCCAATCGTGCCACAGGAGCATAGGTCTCATCATAATCGAGGCCTTCAACTTGACTATAGCCCTTGGCTACTAGTCTTGCCTTGTTTCTTACTACCTCTCCCTTTTGGTTTAACTTATTTTTGAAGACCCATTTAGTTCCAATAATGGTGGTCTTCTTAGGTCTAGGAACCAAGTCCCACACTTGGCTTCTTTCAAATTGACCTAACTCATCTTGCATAGCTATGACCCAATCAGGATCATGCAATGCCTCATCAACTAGTTTAGGTTCGATTTCTGAGATCAAAGCAACCTCATTCGACTCATTTCTGAAGAATGATCTAGTCCTAACCCCTTGTTGGATGTCTCCCACAATCTGGTCTTGTGGATGACTAGAGACTATCCTAGATTGCCTTGGAGTTGGCGGTGCCTCATGAGTGGTCTCACTCGGCACAGGCAAGAGATCAGATTGAGCCCTTTCTTGCCTTTGCTCATCATCTTCAGAGTCAACTTCGACTCTTCTATTGTAATATCCAAATTAAAAGTTAGAACTCATTGTTTTTCTAAATAAAAAGATTTAAATCCATTTCATCAATGAAATTCAAAAGAACTTGTATTTTCTTCCCACCTTAAAGTGATGAGAGATTTGTACTTTCTTCCCACCTTAAAGTGATGAGTTTGCCTAGTTGTTTTACAAAATTAACTTTTTTCTATATGCAATGTAGAAATGCCTAAATTCTACGAAGAATAGTGGTCTTTGTGACCTGCATCGAATTGCTATCATGAGTTTTTTTTTTAATTTTATTTTTCTATTATCTTCTATGATCTTGTGTAGTTGTGTACAAGAAACATAGGAAATATACCTCTTGTTTTGATTGCAGCTTTATGTTGGGACAAATCAAATCCATTTGGTGATTTTATCAAATGTAGCCAAGATGGAAATGCATACATATCATTTGGCCAGTGGGTAAGTAGTGTTCCACTTTAAGCTTTAATTCAAGCAACATTCATTTCATTTATTTAGGGAACTTTTAATCACAATTTAAAGTTATCCATGTACCTATTTTCTTTGACTACAACATCAACAACAACAAGCCATTAATTCTAGCCATATATTCAGGGAACTTTTATAAAGAGAGCAGGATTTAGGTTTACTACTTGAAACTTGGATATATTTAATGTCATGTGTGTCATGTAGATAATTGGTCCATTAATTTGTGAAACTAGAATGAAGTTAAAATTAATCTATTTCTATAACATTGGTCAATTGAATTTCAATAATTGAAAAGATGTTTTCTGCTATGTTTATATATAGAAGAATTCATACTTAATGGTGAAGAATTTGAAAGTTATTTAATTCTTCTTTGAGCCTGAGTTGGGCGAAGTATATTTATTTATAAAAATAAAGCTTCCATCTCCTTTCTATTTTTTTCAAGATTAGATTTCTTTGGTTTATACTCTGGACATTCCAAGTTATGTATTATATTTTGGCACCAGAAAACTGTAGGTGCAGCGGAGGCTGGCAAAAAAGGGGTGAATTGTCTGAAAAAATAAAATATACTCTCCTCGTCTTTTAACTCAAAAAGATAGCAATAATTAAAAATTAAACTTAACAGAAATAAAGAAAAAGAACTCAGCAATTTACTTGGTTACAACCAAAACGGTTGTTAATCTAAGGCAGAAGAAAAGCGCTCTGAAAAGATCTCCTTCTCTGAAGACGGAGAAGCCTTTTACACAATGGAAAGCTCAGACAAGTTGCTAGGAATGACTACAGAGTTGAAAGAACAATTGATGAATAGTTCCTAGCTCTAGGACCCTTTATATAGCCTATGGAAATTCTATCTCGGAGGTCCAAGATGCCTCCAATAGAGGTCCAAGGCGCCTCCTAGGGAGTGAGCGGATAGAACTCTATCCGCAGCGCAAACAGTCATTTTGACCAGATGAAGGCTCCTTCATCAAGCCTTGAAGGCGCCTTCAAGGTGAAGGCACCTTCAAGCCATGATGAAGGCGCCTTGAGTAGGTTTTCCAGCATACTCGCTTCTCTGCTTCAGCTTCCGAAGTTTCGTTCTTTTGGGTGATTCCGGCCAACCGAAATAGGGCTCACCCGAATCCAATTTCCGGCCTTCTCCTCGAGCAGCCTTCCTCCCCGGCTTAACATCCCTCGAACGCTGCGCAGGTTCTTCTCGTCCACTGGTGTACTCTTCCGCAGCTCTCTCGTCCTTCAAACGCACCGAGCCCGTCAGCTCCCTTCCTGTGTCGTCCTTCTAGCTAGCTGCATCTTCCGCTCGACTTCCTGCGCTCCTAAGCTCCTACACACTCAGACACAGGGATCAAATACAAAGCAAGACCTAACCAACTTGGTTGATCACATCAAAACAACCACGGGGTCTAATAATCTCTCCCTTTTTGATGTGCATCAACCCAAGTTCAAGTTAGGGTAAAAATAGACAAACAGTAATTTAAAAAAAAATTACTAAACTAACATGTTAAGCATAAATTTGTAATAAATAAAATTACAACTATTTAATTAAGAGTTAAACTGAATTTTTCAAAAATATTTTTAAAATTCAGAGTTATTAAAAAAAACTCTCTCCTCCTACACTTGTACCTTTCTCTCTCCCTTTGATCACAGCAAAAACGGGGTAATAATAAGAAAATATGATATTTATTAAAAAAAATATTTAGCAAATTCTTAAGTTAAAAAATTTCTGAGCAAAATGAATTTTTTAGAATTTTCCAAAAAGATTTCTAACTAAAATGAATTTTTTGAAAAAAAAATCTAAGTTAAATGAATTTTTAGAATTTACCAGAAAAAAATTTCTAAAAAAATTCTAAGTAAAAATTTTGAAGATTTTTAAAGACAATATTTGAAAAACTTTCAAAACATTATTTAATTCTAGTTTAATGCTTTTTCAGAAAGTTAATTAAACATTTTATTTCAATATTTCAGCTTCCAGGTCGTGGCGAGACACTAGACCTTCTTGATTATTGGAGCAACAACCATTTCCTTAGACAAAGCCTTATAGAGAAATTTTAACGTTTAATTTTCTTGCTGGAAGCTTTAATAATAAAAGAAATTTAGTCTAATAAAGCTTTTGGAACCCAATAGAGGTTCCTTCCTACTGGATTAATCAGAAACTTAGGGGGTATATAATTCTTGGAAATTTTCCTAAGTTGACCTTGATGATGTTTAACATACCAGTTTAATTTTCCATAAATCTTAAGTTTTGATTTTTGAAAAACATTTGTTTTAAAACATGCATCATTTTTCAAATTTTCAATTTCTAATTTTAAATTATCATTTTCTGATTTTAATTTATCTAAAATTCTATTTAAATCAGCATTCTCTTTTTCTAATTTGAATAAATCTTTAGAAAGAGACTTAATAAATTGAAAGGACTAAGTCGGGGTTAGATTACGTACCTTACTTACCTAACTTGGTGATGCTCCCCCTTCACTGCAGCTTTCTTCCTCGGATGTTCCTCCCCCTTCATCTATGCTCATCTCTGAGCTTAACTCTTTTTCCAGCTGATGGTTAGCCATTAGCGCTAACCCCGAGAAGGCTTCGACGTCTGATTCGGAAGAAGACGAATCTGACCAAGTGACCTTCAGGTTCTTCTGTTTGGAGGAAGATTGTCGCTTTTCCTTTACTCTTCCCTTTGTCTTCAATTTTGGGCAGTCATTTTTGATGTGCCTTTCTTCGTTGCAGTTGTAGCAACGAACCGTTCTTCTCTTTCGCTCATGCCTCTTTGTCTGCGATCTAAATTTATTAGAATTAAAAAACTTATTGAAACGCTTTACCAGTAGTGCCGCTTTTGATTGGTCGATCGAAGTTTCGGAGTCAGAATCGTTTGTTCTTGCCTTTAAGGCAATGTTCTGACTTGTTTTCTCTACTTCATTGGGCTCTGCAATCCGAGATTCATGAAGTTCAAAAGTTGAAAATGTCACGCCCCAGAGGAATCTCTGTCCGAAGAAATTTCGGCAGCATCTCCCCTGTACGGCGGACAATCTGAAACTTTTCTACAAGCACTATATACCTCAGCCACATGCGGCTGGAATAATAACAATAAAAGAAAACAAACACCACGCAGTTAATATCAAATTCAGCCTCTGGCTGACTCAACCACGCAGTTAAAAAATAAAGCAGCCCACTCGGCTGTACCAAAACCAAAACACAAAACTGCTAGCCGGCTAGGCTTACACAACCAATAACAAATACAAAACACCACATAACAACATCAACTCTCAAAAAAATAAAACCAGAGTACCGAGCTAAACAAACTGATACATAAAGACAAGCAAAACATACGTGAAACCGATAAGTCCTCTGATGTGACGTGGGGACCAGCAGACAGGATGCTCCAAGCGACACCATAAATAACCTGGTACCTGAAAAATATAGAGTCCACGGGGGTGAGTTCAACAACTCAGCGAATACCAATAGACATGCCTAGTAAGATATATCTAACAGCAATAAACATGGAATACAGCTTCCTAATCATATATCTAGGAAAGATGCAAAACTGAAAGGTAACTAAGGAAGCTGTACTCACCAGGAACTCCTATCCAAACAAAAGGGTCGTCAAATCGAAAGTGTCAAATAATCCTGTATGCAGGTTAAAAGTATGCATCCAACCAAAATGCAACAACCAAATGCAACAAACAAAATCATAAGAATATAAATGCATCAATGCATATGATGCTAATGATGCGTCCTGGTCACCCCTGACGCCAGTCAGTCAGCTCACACACACAAATGGTGAGACCGAGTGGGTAGGGCTGTGACAACCGTGCACTCTGTCGTCACTACTCCTGATGAGTGACCGAGTGGACGGGATGCTGTCGGAGTACTCCTGTCCTGTGACCCCAAATCATAAATGGGGGAGCTCAATGCTCTCAACTCCCGGTACACGATGACGGGGAGGTATCTCTGCCGGCTACCACGCTGAGTCACCTGACCAACGGAGCCAAACAGAGTCCACCGTCTGCCGGCTACTACGCTGCTACACTAAATGCCAGCGGAGCCAAACAGAGCGGAACTGTCTGCCGGCTACCACGCTGAGTCCTCAGACCAACGGAGCCAAACAGCAGAACCGCCACACACCTGTCTGATATACCACTAAACCATGAGTGGGGGTGTGTGCAGTACATGTAACTGGCGATGGGCTCAACCATAGTGAAGCCGACAATCGCACAGCATGCAATCATGATGCATGTCACTATGCATAGCAAAAACTGATCAACATAACCATATCCATACATACAAAATGGGTACTGTAAAAGCGATGGTCACATACCAAAATCTAGAGTACACAGGTCAGATAGAATATCAAAAACCTATGTCCTGAACATAATAAGTATGGAATATCCTGATCAGCATAGAAAAATCCATATATACATAATATGGGTACCACAGTATCAGTAAGCCAAATCCACGGATCTAGGGTATACAAGTCCTCTAAGGTATAACAACCTAGACCCAAATCATATCCCTCTTCCATAGCATATGTACCAACAATATACACAGATCAAAGAATCAGGGTCTAAACACCCGAATCATATATGATATACTAATAGAGGTACACAAATCTGATATGGCACAAAAACCTAAGTATCAGATAATCTAGATACACAGGCCAGAAACAACAATCCAAATCCTAGTCCTAACCTCAGTAAGCATGGTATGTCACTCTAGAAACAAAGACACTCATGGTAACAAGATAATCATGGCAACAAATCACGAGATATAAGAACGGATACATCACAGGTGACAAACCTAACATGCTAAGGATATCAAACAGTGACATACCAACGGCAAACATGTTCATTGCATGTAGTTATAAAATATTATGCATATCCAATGACAATATCATAAAAGATAAGTCAAGAGGTACCCGCCTCCAAAAGCAGGTTCAATCCAGTCAAATCCAACGTCGAGATGCCCGTCTCGTGTCAAAGTCTTAATCCACGGCCCAAAAAGGTTGCTGCCAGAAAGGAAACGCTGCCAGAATCTACTTCTCGGCTCTTATCGAAAAATGTTGTCCACCAAACCAAATATCCTTAAGTTAGCAGCAAATCCTAGATCAATCACAACAATCAAATTTAGTTACGATTTACCCTAATCAACAATAACATAAACATAATCCACAATACAACTCATACCAAATTCAACCCAACTTCGATCAGGGTATTGCTGTCGAGGAACCAATGGCTGCTGTGAAGTTACCATAAACAATCCCAATTAGCACAATCAATTCTTACTATTATTAAACCCCAAAACACTACAACCTTACCTAAATCCGAAGCCTCAGCAGTGTTCCACTGTCGGACAATTTGCCTTTGCCGGAGATGGAAGAACCTCACTGTGGGAAAAAGGCAGTGGCGTCGGGTGGTGGATCGGTGATCACCGAGTGCTGGTCTCGGATTGCTCTATCAAAGATCAGTGTGGCAAAGCCCTTACCAGCGTAGGAAACAGAGGCTAAGCAGGCTTGGACACACGGTGCCGGAAAGATCAGTGAAAGGGCATCTGCCGAACAAAACTCAACAAATAGGACTGGTGGCGCCGAGGAGATAGGTGTCGTTGGAAACCCTAGATCGGAAAATACCTTAGGAAAACCACTAGTGTGTCCCCGTCGCCGGCTCGGGTGCTCGATGCTAAGTTCCCTGTGGCCGGCGGCACTTGGCAGAGGCGAAGAGAGTGACTGCCGGCACTAAGACAGAGAGGAACAGGAGAAGAAGAAATGGCAGAGGGGATTTGAGAGGCTTAATCGCCGCGCGTGCGGTGGTTGGTTGCGGCGCCGGTTGGGAAGAAGAAGACGGCGCAGAGAAGTTAGGGCAAATGGCGTCGGTGCGCGGGGAGAAAGAAATTGAGAAAAGAAATAAGAATAAAAGAAAAAGATAATAAAAAGGAAAAGAAAAATAACTTTTCCTCGCTTAAATGGGGTAGCCTAAACAGGCTCTTTCTGGGCCCCCATTTTTATCCCCGTAAACTTAGTCATACGAGTTCCGAAAAATTCCAGAAAAATTTCTAAAAATTCCGGAAAATTCCTTTGTCGATATTCGCCTTTTTTTCGGTATTTTACAGAAAATAAATTTTCTAAAGTACTTATCTTGAAGTCCTTAGAGATGTAGTATGCATCTACTAAGGACGCCCATTCTGGAGTTCTCGGAAAGGCGTTGAGCCCGTACCAGATCGAGTCCTGGTTCATTAATTCTTCTCCAAGGTTGCTTAGTTGAGTTATTAGCTCCTTAATCTTTGCTTGGAGTTGCGCTACCTTCTCGCCTTGGTTCATTCGGATGTTTGTAAGTTGAGTCCGGAGGATATCGCGTCTTGCAAGCTTCGCATCGGATGTACCTTCGTGAAGCTCCAAGAATTTTTCCCAAAGGTCTTTCGCGAAGTCGTAGCTTCCGATCCGACTTACCTCTTGTGATGGTAGCACGCTAAGCAGGTGGAACTCGACCTTTCCGTTGGCGACAAAATCGGCTTGCTCCTTCTTGCTCCACTGATGCTCTTCTTTGTCTTTCGAAACTTCAAAACTTCAAAACCATATTTCATAGTTAGTAAAATATCGAAGTCGATTTTAAAAAATACCTCCATCCGGCGTTTCCACGTCGCGAAGTCTCCGTCGAACTTCGGGGGATGAATTGCTTGTTTCAGCCATCTTCTTGATCTTCATGCTTCAGTCGGCGGTTAGTCCTTCTTAGGCAGTCTGGCTCTGATACCAATTATAGGTGCAGCGGAGGCCGGCAAGAGGGAGGGTGAATTGCCTGAAAAAATAAAGTATATCCTCCTCGTCTTTCAACTAAAAAAGATAGTAATAATTAAAAAGGAACTTAACAGAAATTGTCACGCCCCAAAGGAATCCCTGTCCGAGAAAATTTCGGCAGCATCTCCCCTGTACGGTGGACAATCTGAAACTTTTCTACATCTCACAAATACCTCAGCCACAGGCGGCTGGAATAACAACAGTAAATAAAATCAATCACCACGCAGTTTATATATGTATTCAGCCTCTGGCTGTCACAACCACGCAGTTAATAAAAATAAACAACATAGTAATACTCTGACTCGAAATCAACCCTACTCAACTACACTCGTAAAGCCCAAATCCGATTTTTCTTACCTCTTCTGCCGTACAGGCAGGCATGTAGTAGAGTAAATCCAAATCATACTAAAAGTCCATCCAACGGAAAGATTCCATACAATATCCATATGTAAGTCCAAAACAAAACTAAAACAAAGTCTGATAGCGAAAAGCTAGAATGAAACAACAACTCAAAAACCAGCAGAGGAGTAGCACTACGTGCAGTGGGGACTAGCGACTGGAACTCCCTCCTGACAGCATCAACCTGAAAGTAACAACAATGGAGGCGGGGTGAGTCCAACACTCAGCAGGTACAATTGGTATACAAAGTAGGGAAACAACACCTAGCACTAATCATGCGTACAGTCTCCTGATAAGAAAGATAAAAATGCATCTGAAGTAAACAAGAGAATACTGTACTAACCAGGTCCTGAGTATAAGGTCAAACAGTCCGAGGGATAAGGAAATCCTGTATGCATGTTAAACATAGGTATCCAAACAATATGCAGCATATAAATGCAGCAAACACAAGCACAAGCAATAAATGCATCATGCAAATGATGCCAATGATGCGTCCTGGTCACCCCTGACGCCAGTCGATCATCTCATACAAAAGTGAGGCCGAGTGGGTAGGGCTGTGACAACCGTGCACTCTGTCGTCACTACTCCTGATGAGTGACCGAGTGGACGGGATGCTGTCGGAGTACACCTATCCTCCTACCCCAAATCATAGATGGGGGAGCGCAATGCTCTCAACTCCCGGTACACGATGACGGGGAGGAATCCCTGCCGGATAACACGTTGTGTCACACTACCCATGAGCGGACCAACGGTGCCTAACAGAGTCCCTGCTGCAACACACTCTGCCTGAATCGACCACTAACCCATGAGTGGTGGTGTGTGCAGATCCATGTAACTGGCGATGTGCTCAACAATAATGGAGCGGACTATCGCACAGCATGCAATCATGCAAATGATGCATGGCAATAACCATATAAACATCCTGACCTAGTCCATATATATAGAAATGTGCACCCTAGGTCAAAGAATCATATCGAATCAAAGGTACACAGAAGGTATAAAAACCTAGGTCCTGAACATGGTGAAGCATGGTATATCACTACCCCCTATAAGCATGTATAAACAAATAAAGTATACATGGGATGCAAATCAAGCAATCAATCAATCATGTATCAGATAATGGGTAGTGACTAACCGAAAGAAATAAAGGACATAATTAATGCAACTTGTTAAATTCACCACTATGTATATCAAATGACATAAGTCAAAAGTACCCGCCTCCAATAGAAAGGTCCAATCCAAAATAGATCCCTCGTCGAGACACCGTCTCGAATCAAAGTCCTGCAGATAATGTGATATACAATTTAACTAATTTTATAAACAACAACTAGCTAAATCCAACCCAACTTAATTAGGAAAAACCTTAATCAATCCATCATTAATTAATCCTAATTAATTATTAACCTGAATTAATCTCCTTAATCAATAATCCTCAATCAGCACAATCATTTCCTTTCGCTAATCAACTTACGATTAGCAATGTGATCATATCTAATAAATCCAAGGATTAAATCTAATCCAACATAAATCAACGGTACTTAATTCATCACAACTACAATAGATTAAGCCTTCCATAATCACATTAGGTTAAGTGAAACATAAATCCATCATAACTTACCTACATCCTCAACTAACCAAACAACTGCAGATTGCAACATCTCCACATAATCCAACACAAATGCATATCCTCCAAATACTCATAGATATATAACCGAAACTCCAAACATAGCTTACCTTAATCAACGACTGTGATTGTTGATCCACAGCAGGGAGTGTTGATACTGACAACAAGATGCCTACAGATGGAACAGCTGCCGAAACCAAGACCCTCCACCGAACCCAACCTCCTTGCTGGATACTTCACTGTTCGGATCAGATGAAATCAAGATTGACACTCAATCAAGCCATAATCCTAAACAACAAACGAAGCTTACCTCGATCCACAACTGCTGTGGCTACTGGAACAACAAAACAGAACCACAGTAAAGAGCAAAACTAGGGCACAGTGGCTGGAGGCTAGGAGAGGGGCCGACAGTGATGAACTAGGGCACAGGGACAATGTCGCTGGAGTCAGGGCAGAGGCTAGAGTCGGGTCCTCGACTGCGTTGGCTCGAGTGTCGCCGGCGCTGTCCCGTGCGGCGGCGACGCTGTCGGGTGAAGAAGGCGCGGCCAAGAATTAGGGCACGGCGGTTGGGGGTCGGCTAGGGCATAGGCCGGAGATGGCTCGGCGGAGAGGCAGCACCCGGCGGTGCTAATTCGGACCTGGTGACCAACGGAGGTGAATAGGCCGGAAGAAAAACTTGGCTGATGGTGGCTCGGTGAATCTGGTGGCCGGCGCTCGAAGAAGAGGAGAAGCGACGCAATAGGGAGGAAGGGAGAATGGCGTCGGCTGCGGAGAGGGAGAGGAAATCGCTCGGCGCCGGTTAGGGTTCGGGAGAAGATGCCGTCGGGTGAGGAGGGGATGCGGCTCGGGTGCGTGAGGGAGAGGGAAGGAATTCGGCGAGGAAGAAAATGGGAAAGAGGAAAATAAGGAAAAGGAAAAAGAAAACACATAAATAAATTTAACTTTTCCTCACTTAAATGGGATAGCCTAAATAGGCTTTTCCGGACCCCATTTTTATCCCCGTCAACTCGTCCGTACGAGCTCTGAAAAATTCCCGAAAAATATCCAAAAATTCCGGAAAAATCCCTTATTAATATTCGCCTATTTTCCGGTATTTTACAGAAATAAAGAAAAAGAACTCAATAATTTACTTGGTTGTTAATCCAAGACAGAAAAAAAGAGCTCTGAAAAGATCTCCTTCTCTGAAGGCGGAGAAAGCCTTTTACACAATGGAAAGCTCAGACAAGTTGCTAGGAATGACTATAGAATTGAAAGAACAATTGATGAATAATTCCTAGCTCTAGGAGCCTTTATATAGCCTCTGGAAATTCTATCTCGGAGGTCCAAGGCGCCTCCAAGGGAGTGAGCGGATAGAACTCTATCCGCAGCGTAAACGGTCATTTTGACCAGATGAAGGCGCCTTCATCAAGCCTTGAAGGCGCCTTCAAGCCATGATGAAGGCGCCTTGAGCAGGTTTTCCAACATACTCGCTTCTCTGCTTCAGCTTCCGAAGTTCCGTTCTTTTGGGCGATTCCGACCAACCAAAATAGGGCTCACCCGAATTCAATTTCCGGCCTTCTCCTCGAGCAGCCTTTCTCCCCAGCTTAACGTCCCTCGAACGCCGTGCACATTCTTCTCGTCCACCGGGGTACTCTTCCGTAGCTCTCTCGCCCTTCGGACACACCGAGTCCGTCGACTCCCTTCCCGTGCCATCCTTCTCGCTAGCTGCGTCTTCCGCTCGACTTCCTGCACTTCTAAGCTTCTGCACACTCAGACACAGGGATCAAACACAAAGCAAGACCTAATCAACTTGGTTGATCACATCAAAACAACCACGGAGTTTAACAGAAACTCTATATTCAGAGAGACCTTATAAGCTTTTATTTGCAAATTGACAGGTTGGTGAATTAGTCTTGTATACCTATGTTTTTCATATGCTTGCACTGCCACCATGTCAAAACTTTGATGGAGCATAAGAGGCAAAGCTTCCAACTAGCCATCCTTTGGAGAACTCTGAAACTGAGAAAGTTCCATTACTAACTTCAAGAGAGGTTGAATCTACTAGACTTGAGAAACAACAAGTATTGTATATATATGTTTGTAAGAATTATTGTATATATGTTTTGCTATAAGTTTGTATATATGTTTGTAAGAAGTGATCATTTTAAATGGGATGATATATGTTTATAGACATGTTTGTAGATAACAATTTATTGTTCTCTAGTGTGTACTGAGAAATACCAATGGTTAAACGGTTAAAATGATAATATTTCAATACAGACTATAACAGTTAAAATCATTATTTAAGACACAAAAAACTATGATAAATTGATGTGCTAAGAAAGATAGGGCATTCAAAGACAATAATTACAATCCGTTGTCTTTGTACTTGAAAAAAATGTGTTAAAAACCATTTTTAAAGATAAAAAAACTATGGTAAATTGACACATTGAGAAAGATAGGGATGCTCAATGATAATGGTTAAAAACCATTATCATTTTACTTAAAACACAATGGCTAAAAATCATTATCATTTTAAGGAAGTAAGCGTTATCTTTTTACTCAAAACACAACGATTAAACAAGAAACATAATGATTTTTTTCACCATTGTGTTTTAGGTGAAGAGACAATGGTGTTTAATCGTTATCTTTGAGCACTCCTATCTTTCTTAACGCGTTAATTTACAATAAGTTTTTTGGGTCGCTGACAATGGTTTTTAACCATTATCTTTTAGTAGTTTTGTTGTAGTGAGTGAGAATAATAAATTGCAAATTGATTTTCTTATAGTTAGGAAGAAGAATAAAAATATTTGTAAAGATTGCAAGGTCATTCCTAGAGAAAGTTTAACTACACAATATAGGTTAGCAGTATTGGATATACGCCTCAAGTATAATATCAATAGAAAGAAAATATATACAACTCCTAGAATTAAGTGGTGAAAGTTAAAAGATGGGAAGTAAAGTATATTTAAGGAGAAGGTAGAAGTACAAGCATTATGATAAATATATAGTGTGTCACGCCCCAGAGGAGTCCCTGTCCGAAGAAATTTCGGCAGCATCTCCCCTGCACGGCGGACAATCTGAAACTTTTACATAACACATATACCTCAGCCACAGGCGGCTGGAATAATAACAATAAATAAAAAACAATCACCACGCAGTTTATATAGATATTCAGCCTCTGGCTGTCACAACCACGCAGTTAATAATAGTAATCACAA